>NW_021182829.1:0-1027 GCF_002162155.2 Triticum dicoccoides | reverse complement strand
GGGCTGGCTGTGTGTTTGTACCGTATCTACATTTCTTCTTAATGCAATTATATGCAACTCTTCTTCGTTTGAGATTTTTTTTTCATTAATTTTGTTTAGAAATGTGGGTACTTATTTCAGAAAAAAAGACATTTATGCCATCCTCTAAGGGCGTTCGGTTAATCCCTTCTCCAAGGAGATTTGAGAGGTCTGAAGGGGATTGGGAGGATTTTGACTTGCAGGGGATTTAATCCCTCACTATCCCCTTCAAACCCAACACAAACAAACAATGCCTAAAGAAAACAGCTATGCATGATTGAGTTTTAAAGTGGTCTTAGCTTTATAACGCTCATCAGCATATGTCTCTAACATTGGTAGGGTCACAACAATTTACTAGTTAGCTCCGATAAGCAGTTCAGAGCTATCTTTTCGACAAGCAAATGTATTTTCCTCGCCTGCCACGTTTATACCTAAAATCATACCAAAACATCTGATGAACTACAGTCTATTCAGAAATACTTTCACTGGTGGAAAAAGGGCCTTTGGTCGCGGTTCGCAACTGCCATTAGTCGCGGTTGCGCAACCGCGACCGAACGGGCGCGACTAAAGACCCCCCCCCCCTTTAGTCGCGGTTGCTTAAGAACCGCGACTAAAGGCCCGTCCACGTGGGCGCCAGGTGGCCGTCGGGGCGGAGGACCTTTAGTCGCGGTTCTTCTGGCCAACCGCGACTAAAGGCCGCCGCAGGTTTAGGGTTTTAGCCCCCCCCTAAACCTGTTTTCTGTTTAATTTGTATTGTTTTATTTCTTTTGTGCTTTATTTTAATTTTGAAGGAGTTTCATATATTCTACGGTACTACATACATGCATATGAATGTACAATTTCAAATAAATTTGAAATTAGAACCAAAAAGAATTCAAGAGGAATATACAATATATATTCAATATCATCGGATGACCATATACAATTTTGAACAAGTTTCCATACATGATTTAATGCATATAAAGTTCTACGTCCTCGTAATAGTGTTCTCCTTTAGGATGGAGGACTT
>NW_021182828.1:0-1263 GCF_002162155.2 Triticum dicoccoides | reverse complement strand
GGAGCAAGAACAAGCATGGAGATGATGGCATGCGCAAGGGGAACAAGAACGGAGTTACAAGTGATGATTTCAGGACTTTGAAGCCACCATAATGGGTGCATGAAGCCTTGGACGAAATATACAAGATGCCACTTCATAAATTTCGTCCCGAGGCTATTTTAGGTGCTGCGTCACCTTATTATTGGGCCAGGCCCATGTAATTTCGAAATACATAAGTATAGGCTATTTTTAGAGTCCGTATGTGTGGGGAAACAAGAGATAGGGTTGATTTCGGACCCCTCCACCAAGGGCCACGAAATTCCCCCCTCTTTCTCCATATATACAGCCCTTAGGGCATCGTTTAGACTTTGGGGTTTTGTTTAGATTAAAAGTTCGCCATAGCTGCAACTTCGCGCACTTCGTTTGTGTTCAACGACCAGACAAAGGCGTCACAGAACCCCACCTTGATCAATAAAGCTTTCATCTTATATTCGCAATATCCAGATTGCAATCTTAGTTTCTTGCTTGTTCTTCGTTTGCTCGCAGGAAATAGACCCTCGTGGTCAGGTTGATCGTGCTCCAGCGTGGTCAATAACCTCTCGTAGTTGGTTTAGCGATTGCTAAGGCGCGACGTCCTCGCACGTTCGTAGTCGGATCGTCAAAGTCGACTTCCACCAAAGCGATATCCATCATCTCATCGAAAGACGGGACACCTTTGCCTCTATCAATGTCATTAAACACAAGAAGGGAAAAGAAAATGTTATTGCTGATGCATTGTCTCGTCGCTATACTATGCTTTCACAACTTGACTTCAAAATCTTTGGTTTGGAGACCATCAAAGATCAATATGTGCATGATGCTGATTTTAAATATGTAATGCAGAATTGTAAAGAAGGAAGAATGTGGAACAAGTTCGTCGTTAACGATGGATTTGTGTTTCGTGCTAACAAGCTATGCATTCCAGCTAGCTCTGTTCGTCTATTGTTGTTGCAGGAGGCGCATGGAGGAGGATTAATGGGACACTTTGGCGTGAAGAAGACGGAGGACGTACTTGCTACACATTTCTTTTGGCCAAAGATGAGACGGGATGTTGAGCGTTTTATTGCTCGCTGCACTACATGTCAAAAAGCTAAGTCACGACTCAATCCTCATGGTTTATATATGCCTTTGCCTGTACCTAGTGTTCCTTGGGAGGATATATCTATGGACTTTGTTTTAGGATTACCTCGAACAAAGAAGGGGAGGGATAGCATATTTGTTGTCGTGGATAGATTCTCGAAAATG
>NW_021182827.1:0-3640 GCF_002162155.2 Triticum dicoccoides | reverse complement strand
TACAAAAATAAAATAAAATCGTGTGACCCCAATTTAGTTTTCAGTCAACAGATGTGTGAACACTCTCGTACCTTAGTGTTGATCTCTTAGGCTATTTCTTCATATCAGAGATATTTGTCATTCTTAACATTTTGCGTTTTCTGTATCTTCAGCCACACTGTCTTCCTTCTCACTGCAGCTGCTCCAACAAGGGAAGCATACACCATAAGGGAGCTATAGTCCCCACTCAACAGTTCCTTGCATCGAATGTGCGTGCCCGACATGGACCACCACAACAACTGCAGGGCCATCGACAAGTCAGCACATAATGCTCACTCCTATGGATGGCGGCCAGATAGGTTGTACCCTCATCTTACTTGTGCACAACATTTATGGCTTTGTTATTCATCTAAGCATGGAAAATATATTATCACATTTCAATATTCATGCTGATCTCTTAAGAGTCTTGTTCAGGAGTTAACCCTGTTCCATAGTTCAGGTAAGACACTTGTTCTTTAGGTAACGTTGTTCCATAGTTATCATCCATCAGCCAATGTTATCCTGCAGGCTGGTGATTATACCACTTCTAATATTACCTATGTTGTTCTTTAATACTTTTGTGTGCCTTCTAGTTAATCTCTAGTACAAACAATACATATTTTGTAGCTTTCTGTGTTATCCGTTTAGTTTTTGAGACCTGTTCCTGCTAGTTAAGCCCAGTCCTACTATTTATGTCATCTCCTACAGGCACTCATTACATAAATCTAACTACTAGTTGTCTTCCATGCATGTCAGATATAATTGCACACACTGATATATCCACAAGAACCTCACGGAGCAATCTAATGGCCAACAAACTTTACGTTAATGATACCCAATATGATGGAACATGTAAAGGTAGTTCTTTAGAAGACTTGCAGAAAGATGCTGAATCCTATTCAGCCTACAAGGTCCTTGCTCTAACTTGGCTCGTGATATGGGTATAGCATGCATACAATGTCCTGGAGTGCATCTACTCTGTTGCAATGCCATGTGCTTAGCCTGCTGATCATGCATGTAAATATGTCATCCCTTCATGTTTTTAGTACCTATTCCATCCATGATAACATGTCATCAAATTCATGTACTATCATTCACTCTATCGCAATGGCATCTACTTAGTTTGTACATCTGCTTCTGAATATCTTATGCATTCTTATTCATCAGTATGTACTTCATCTATCTACCATACCATGTTTTTTTACATTGAAGTGTTGTTCTAGTGGTCTCTTGCAATGCCATCTTAGTTTCCAAATCATACATGCATAAGTTGCCTTAGTGTTTTTTACTCTGTTGCCATGTCGTATCCCTAGCTCTGACATCGTACTCCCTCCGTCCGGATTACATGCCGTAGAAATGGATAAAAATTGATCTATCTAGAACTAAAATATGCCTAGACACATCCATTTATTTCCGGATGGAGGGAATACATGTCAATATGTCATGCCTTTCTATTCTTCAGTACCTATTCCATCTCTCTGTCGTAGCATGTTTTATAACTGAAGCACCATTCTTCTATATAAGGCATGCAAAGGGAAGACGGCTATGTTGGAATCTAAAGGGTTACAAACGAGGTCTTTGCAAAAGATCTAAACACCAGGAGATAGTAAACCAACTCCAGTGTTCATAGATACTTCTCCAGAACAGAGAAACCCAACTCCTACTGATAATAAGCAGATTCAAGTGGCCAAAGAACTAGTCCACTCCAGTCCAGCAATAATATGTCAACTCCATTCTGACAAGCATGTGCGTATCCTCACATCATGAAATTTTATAGCATTCAGATCATATTTTCTACATGTTTCTTACCCATCTCTCTTTTAGAAAATAAGCTTAAATGATAGAAGACTTTCTAAAATGGGATCGTGTTCGAGGAAATTATCTTGCGGGAATTCTCTGTGCTCCAATTTTGATGTAAGTACATGTTGTATATCACTAAATTTTTACATTAGAATGTATTTGTTAAATGGCGTGAATCCAACCTTTATCTAAACTAAATTTACTTGTAGCAAAACGTATAATTAAAGGCGACAATTTTGATTTTTGTAAGGAAAACTGTCTGGTAGTTTTGCATACTGAGCTGCATGAGTGTACTATCTCATATCATGCACATTACTAAATTGTAGTGTTGTTCTGGTTGCCCAATCATTCATTGTGTCAATGTTGCTTTCTTAGTACCTTACCTTGCTGATGATAGCTGTGCCATATTGTGTTAATTTGGTGTAGGCTGGTGTGATCTGGTTGCCGAAACGTTCGTTGTGTCAATGTTGCTTTCCTGTTACCTGACCTGGCCAATGATAGAAATGCTAGCGTGTTAATTTGGTGCAGGCTGTTGAAGATAAGACAAACTCTGAAAATAGCAAGGGAACCCCATTGTTTGTTTCCAATAAATCTAGGCCAGGTAATATGGCAATAACTCTTGATTAATTTGTTCGGTTCCCCTCCTAATTATGTTATGATGCAGTGGTCGAGACACTCTCCACTATCAATAATACAAGCGTACCAAAATCGCCATCTGAATTTGTTGAGTTTCCTCTGTCTCAAATCCAATGGAAAAAAATGTATGTGTGTGAACGCATTACTGGCTGACGAAATCATGGAAATCATGGAGGAATCAGAGGTTGACATTCTTGTGCAACAACAACTGATCAATGATTTCAGAGACAGTGTAGCAAAGAAGGAAGAACTTGCTCACATGCTTATGGGCGTCATCCGCGCTGAGGTTGCAGATTGTGAGGTTGTAGATCATTAAGTTCTACTCATTTATTTGCACTGGCATCAATCTTTGATTGCCCAGTGGATGTAATTTCCTGTAATATATGTTGGATGTGCAACGTTTTTCCTTGTATGTCGTACGTTTTCTTAGCGCGCCTCGCATTCCAGCTAACTGGTCACTAGGAAGGCAAAAAGCAATGGAATTATTAGTTAGCATGAACAATCATGGGCCCTATATGAAGGAAGCGGCCAACCGCCCTTAATGGGCTTCCCTAATGGGCTCGCATGGCCAAGATTCTCATAGTCCTTTGATTGATCGGTTTTGTCCTGTCCATAATTACTTGTCCTAATGGGCTGAAATTATAGTTGGGCCGGAATCGACGTTATCTAATTGGGCCAACTGAAATGTTTGGACTTTAGCGGGCCCATAAAGTTAAAGGGCCATAACTAGGCCGAAAGCACTATTGGTCAGCTATAATTGAAATGAGCCAACAATAAATGCTCGGCCCTGTTACCTCCCGGGTCGTTAATAGGTCGACATCAAAGCAAGCAATAAGTGGGCCAATTCAACTTCACGGGCCGTTAACAGGCTGATACTAAGGTTGGGCTACTTATGGCCCAACTGTATTTTGGGCCTTTAGGAGACCGAAAGAGACAATGGGCTCGTACTGGACCATGAAGAGCATGGGCCTCTAAGAGGCCCAAAGACACGTCGGACTTTATGATGCGGAGCATCCTATGGACATCACCATGTCAAGAGTCCGTTTAGCAAGTGACACGTGCGACATCTACTTCACATACATAAAGGTGAATCATCTCCTTTACACGTGCTCACTTGACCCCTTCGAGGATGGTATACTACTTGACACCCCTCTCGTGTGCATGCATAGGTATTGTCGGAACTTCA
>NW_021182826.1:0-3640 GCF_002162155.2 Triticum dicoccoides | reverse complement strand
TACAAAAATAAAATAAAATCGTGTGACCCCAATTTAGTTTTCAGTCAACAGATGTGTGAACACTCTCGTACCTTAGTGTTGATCTCTTAGGCTATTTCTTCATATCAGAGATATTTGTCATTCTTAACATTTTGCGTTTTCTGTATCTTCAGCCACACTGTCTTCCTTCTCACTGCAGCTGCTCCAACAAGGGAAGCATACACCATAAGGGAGCTATAGTCCCCACTCAACAGTTCCTTGCATCGAATGTGCGTGCCCGACATGGACCACCACAACAACTGCAGGGCCATCGACAAGTCAGCACATAATGCTCACTCCTATGGATGGCGGCCAGATAGGTTGTACCCTCATCTTACTTGTGCACAACATTTATGGCTTTGTTATTCATCTAAGCATGGAAAATATATTATCACATTTCAATATTCATGCTGATCTCTTAAGAGTCTTGTTCAGGAGTTAACCCTGTTCCATAGTTCAGGTAAGACACTTGTTCTTTAGGTAACGTTGTTCCATAGTTATCATCCATCAGCCAATGTTATCCTGCAGGCTGGTGATTATACCACTTCTAATATTACCTATGTTGTTCTTTAATACTTTTGTGTGCCTTCTAGTTAATCTCTAGTACAAACAATACATATTTTGTAGCTTTCTGTGTTATCCGTTTAGTTTTTGAGACCTGTTCCTGCTAGTTAAGCCCAGTCCTACTATTTATGTCATCTCCTACAGGCACTCATTACATAAATCTAACTACTAGTTGTCTTCCATGCATGTCAGATATAATTGCACACACTGATATATCCACAAGAACCTCACGGAGCAATCTAATGGCCAACAAACTTTACGTTAATGATACCCAATATGATGGAACATGTAAAGGTAGTTCTTTAGAAGACTTGCAGAAAGATGCTGAATCCTATTCAGCCTACAAGGTCCTTGCTCTAACTTGGCTCGTGATATGGGTATAGCATGCATACAATGTCCTGGAGTGCATCTACTCTGTTGCAATGCCATGTGCTTAGCCTGCTGATCATGCATGTAAATATGTCATCCCTTCATGTTTTTAGTACCTATTCCATCCATGATAACATGTCATCAAATTCATGTACTATCATTCACTCTATCGCAATGGCATCTACTTAGTTTGTACATCTGCTTCTGAATATCTTATGCATTCTTATTCATCAGTATGTACTTCATCTATCTACCATACCATGTTTTTTTACATTGAAGTGTTGTTCTAGTGGTCTCTTGCAATGCCATCTTAGTTTCCAAATCATACATGCATAAGTTGCCTTAGTGTTTTTTACTCTGTTGCCATGTCGTATCCCTAGCTCTGACATCGTACTCCCTCCGTCCGGATTACATGCCGTAGAAATGGATAAAAATTGATCTATCTAGAACTAAAATATGCCTAGACACATCCATTTATTTCCGGATGGAGGGAATACATGTCAATATGTCATGCCTTTCTATTCTTCAGTACCTATTCCATCTCTCTGTCGTAGCATGTTTTATAACTGAAGCACCATTCTTCTATATAAGGCATGCAAAGGGAAGACGGCTATGTTGGAATCTAAAGGGTTACAAACGAGGTCTTTGCAAAAGATCTAAACACCAGGAGATAGTAAACCAACTCCAGTGTTCATAGATACTTCTCCAGAACAGAGAAACCCAACTCCTACTGATAATAAGCAGATTCAAGTGGCCAAAGAACTAGTCCACTCCAGTCCAGCAATAATATGTCAACTCCATTCTGACAAGCATGTGCGTATCCTCACATCATGAAATTTTATAGCATTCAGATCATATTTTCTACATGTTTCTTACCCATCTCTCTTTTAGAAAATAAGCTTAAATGATAGAAGACTTTCTAAAATGGGATCGTGTTCGAGGAAATTATCTTGCGGGAATTCTCTGTGCTCCAATTTTGATGTAAGTACATGTTGTATATCACTAAATTTTTACATTAGAATGTATTTGTTAAATGGCGTGAATCCAACCTTTATCTAAACTAAATTTACTTGTAGCAAAACGTATAATTAAAGGCGACAATTTTGATTTTTGTAAGGAAAACTGTCTGGTAGTTTTGCATACTGAGCTGCATGAGTGTACTATCTCATATCATGCACATTACTAAATTGTAGTGTTGTTCTGGTTGCCCAATCATTCATTGTGTCAATGTTGCTTTCTTAGTACCTTACCTTGCTGATGATAGCTGTGCCATATTGTGTTAATTTGGTGTAGGCTGGTGTGATCTGGTTGGCGAAACGTTCGTTGTGTCAATGTTGCTTTCCTGTTACCTGACCTGGCCAATGATAGAAATGCTAGCGTGTTAATTTGGTGCAGGCTGTTGAAGATAAGACAAACTCTGAAAATAGCAAGGGAACCCCATTGTTTGTTTCCAATAAATCTAGGCCAGGTAATATGGCAATAACTCTTGATTAATTTGTTCGGTTCCCCTCCTAATTATGTTATGATGCAGTGGTCGAGATACTCTCCACTATCAATAATACAAGCGTACCAAAATCGCCATCTGAATTTGTTGAGTTTCCTCTGTCTCAAATCCAATGGAAAAAAATGTATGTGTGTGAACGCATTACTGGCTGACGAAATCATGGAAATCATGGAGGAATCAGAGGTTGACATTCTTGTGCAACAACAACTGATCAATGATTTCAGAGACAGTGTAGCAAAGAAGGAAGAACTTGCTCACATGCTTATGGGCGTCATCCGCGCTGAGGTTGCAGATTGTGAGGTTGTAGATCATTAAGTTCTACTCATTTATTTGCACTGGCATCAATCTTTGATTGCCCAGTGGATGTAATTTCCTGTAATATATGTTGGATGTGCAACGTTTTTCCTTGTATGTCGTACGTTTTCTTAGCGCGCCTCGCATTCCAGCTAACTGGTCACTAGGAAGGCAAAAAGCAATGGAATTATTAGTTAGCATGAACAATCATGGGCCCTATATGAAGGAAGCGGCCAACCGCCCTTAATGGGCTTCCCTAATGGGCTCGCATGGCCAAGATTCTCATAGTCCTTTGATTGATCGGTTTTGTCCTGTCCATAATTACTTGTCCTAATGGGCTGAAATTATAGTTGGGCCGGAATCGACGTTATCTAATTGGGCCAACTGAAATGTTTGGACTTTAGCGGGCCCATAAAGTTAAAGGGCCATAACTAGGCCGAAAGCACTATTGGTCAGCTATAATTGAAATGAGCCAACAATAAATGCTCGGCCCTGTTACCTCCCGGGTCGTTAATAGGTCGACATCAAAGCAAGCAATAAGTGGGCCAATTCAACTTCACGGGCCGTTAACAGGCTGATACTAAGGTTGGGCTACTTATGGCCCAACTGTATTTTGGGCCTTTAGGAGACCGAAAGAGACAATGGGCTCGTACTGGACCATGAAGAGCATGGGCCTCTAAGAGGCCCAAAGACACGTCGGACTTTATGATGCGGAGCATCCTATGGACATCACCATGTCAAGAGTCCGTTTAGCAAGTGACACGTGCGACATCTACTTCACATACATAAAGGTGAATCATCTCCTTTACACGTGCTCACTTGACCCCTTCGAGGATGGTATACTACTTGACACCCCTCTCGTGTGCATGCATAGGTATTGTCGGAACTTCA
>NW_021182825.1:0-994 GCF_002162155.2 Triticum dicoccoides | reverse complement strand
AGCTAATAAAGCACAACAGGAGAAGAATAAGAGTGAAAATCAGATTGTGGCAAAAGAATTTGAGCAACAAATGAAGCCTAATAATAAACCATCTAGTGTTGCTTCTGAAATTAAATTGAAAAGTGCATGTTTATTTGCCACCAAATCTGATATTGATGAGCTAGATTTCAGCAAATCTGTTTGCTATGCTTTTGTGTGCAAAGAGGCATTATTTTCATTCGAGGACGTGCCTTCCTCTTTGCCTCCTGCTGTCACTAACATTTTGCAGGAGTTCGCTGACGTTTTTCCACAAGACGTGCCACCGGGATTACCGCCTATTCGAGGGATTGAGCATTAGATTGACTTAATTCCCGGTGCTTCACTGCCAAACCGTGCACCATACCGTACCAATCCAGAGGAGACGAAGGAGATTATGCGTCAAGTACAAGAGCTTCTTGACAAAGGTTATATACGCGAATCCCTTAGTCCTTGTGATGTTCCTATTATTCTAGTGCCGAAAAAGGATGGTACATCACGTATGTGTGTTGATTGTAGAGGCATTAATAATATTACTATTCGTTATCGTCATCATATTCCTAGGCTAGATGATATGCTTGATGAATTGAGTGGCTCTACAATATTGTCCAAAGTTGATTTGCGTAGTGGCTACCATCAAATTCGTATGAAATTGGGAGATGAATGGAAAACAGCATTTAAAACTAAGTTTGGATTATATGAGTGGTTAGTCATGCCTTTTGGGTTAACTAATGCACCTAGTACTTTCATGAGATTAATGAACGAAGTTTTACGTGCTTTCATTGGACGATTTGTGGTAGTTTACTTTGATGACATACTGATTTATAGCAGATCTTTGGAAGAACATTTGGAACATTTACGTGCTGTTTTTATTGCTCTACGTGATGCACGTTTGTTTGGTAACCTTGGGAAGTGCACCTTTTGCACCGACCGAGTATCTTTTCTTGGCTATGTTGTTACTCCACAGGGAATTGAAGTT
>NW_021182824.1:0-1471 GCF_002162155.2 Triticum dicoccoides | reverse complement strand
TTTACTAGACTTGGCCCTCCTCATACTATATTCCTGGCTCCGCCACTGGGTGTTTGTGTTGGTATGTGTGGGTGTGAGAAGATAACAAGATGTGGGGGCAGAGGGTGTGTCACCGCATGAGGTCCGGTGGGTTGAGGTGAGGCCCTTTGTCGGTGTCAAAACCGGCGGATCTCGGGTAGGGGGTCCCGAACTGTGCGTCTAGGCGGATGGTAACAGGAGACAAGGGACACGATGTTTTACACAGGTTCAGGCCCTCTTGATGGAGGTAAAACCCTACGTCCTGCTTGATTAATATTGATGATGTGTGTTACAGGAGTGGATCTACCACGAGATCAAGGAGGCTAAACCCTAGAAGCTAGCCTATGGTATGGTTGTTGTTCGTCCTATGGACTAAAGCCATCCGGTTTATATAGACACCGGAGAGGGCTAGGGTTACACAAATTCGGTTACAATGGTAGGAGATCTACATATCCGTATCGCCAAGCTTGCCTTCCACGCCAAGGAAAGTCCCATCCGGACACGGGACGAAGTCTTCAATCTTGTATCTTCATAGTCTTGGAGTCCGGACGATGATGATAGTTCGGCTATCCGGACACCCCCTTGTCCGGGACTCCCTCAGTAGCCCCCGAACCGGGCTTCAGCGACGACGAGTCCGGCGCGTATATTGTCTTTGGCGTTGCAAGGCAGGTTCTCCTTCAAACTTCATGTTCCTGTCGAATAGTGTCTGGCTTCCTTATAAATGTTGCGCTCCTTGGCTTCCACGCCCAATAATGGCCTTCTTCCACGTGTCGTATGAATGCGAAAAGCTAGGGTATTTTTACATTGTACCCCCTAGCCGTGCAAACGAGCCGCCTATAAGAGAGGCGAGGATCTAGATCCAGCTCACACCATCCTCCATCCGCAAGTTCTCATCGAAGCGCCTCTGACAAAAATCCATTCCATCATGGATAGTCGACGCGGATCCTCCTCTCACGCTCCCAGCCCTAAGCCAGGAGATTGGGGGAGATGCTCAGTTCCACACAGCGAGCTAGTGGCACTCCAAACCGAGGGATATCTTCCCCCAGCTTTCATGGTTCCGGTTCGATCCAGACTGGCCACCTTCAAGGGTGGAAAGCAGGCGGAGAGCGTCCCCAACCCTTCCAAAGGAGAGCGGGTATGCTTCGTCCCTTATCTAATAAGGGGACTCGGATTTCCCATACATCCGTTTCTCCGGGGGCTCCTGGAGTTCTACGGACTCCAGCTTCACCACCTCACACCTGCCTCCATTTTGCACATCGCGGGCTTTGTAGCTCTTTGCGAGCTGTTTCTGGGCATCGAGCCCCATTTTGCGATGTGGAAGAGATTGTTTTGCCTTGTACCCCGTTCTTATGAGGGGTCGATATATCAAGTGGGCGGAGCCGAAATATGGCGCATCGCCAGGACCGGATATCTATCCGGCACCCCGAAGAAGGCGTCCGAAGACTGGCCTTCG
>NW_021182823.1:0-1273 GCF_002162155.2 Triticum dicoccoides | reverse complement strand
GGGGGGCCGCACCCCCCAAACCTTCTCCAATTCGGCCTCCTGCCCAAAGGGGGCGCACCAGCCCCTTGTGGGCTGGTGTGCTTCCTTCTTATGGCCCATAAGGCCCATAACTTCTCCCGGGGGGTTCCGGTAACCTCCCGGTACTCCGGAAAAATGCCTGAACCACTCGGAACCCTTCCGATGTCCAAACATAGTCATCCAATATATCAATCTTTACGTCTCGACCATTTCGAGACTCCTCGTCATGTCCCCGATGTCATACGGGACTCCGAACTTCTTCGGTACATCAAAACTCATAAACTCATAATATAACTGTCATCGAAACCTTAAGCGTGCGGACCCTACGGGTTCGAGAACAATGTAGACATGACCGAGACACGTCTCCGGTCAATAACCAATAGCGGAACCTGGATGCTCATATCGTCTCCCACATATTCTACGAAGATTTTTATCGGTCAGGCCGCATAACAACATACGTTGTTCCCTTTTTCATAGGTATGTTACTTGCCTGAGATTCGATCGTTGGTATCTCAATACCTAGTTCAGTCTCGTTACCGGCAAGTCTCTTTACTCATTCCGTAATACATCATCCTGCAACTAACTCATTAGTTGCAATGCTTGCAAGGCTTAAGTGATGTGCCTTACCGAGAGGGCCTAGAGATACCTCTTCGACAGTCGGAGTGACAAATCCTAATCTCGAAATACGCCAACCCAACAAGTACCTTCGGAGACACCTGTAGAGCACCTTTATAATCACCCAGTTACGTTGTGCCGTTTGGTAGCACACAAAGTGTTCCTCCGGTAAACGGGAGTTGCATAATCTCATACTCATAGGAACATGTATAAGTTATGAAGAAAACAATAGCAACAAACTAAACGATCAAGTGCTATGCTAACGGAATGGGTCAAGTCAATCACATCATTCTCCTAATGATGTGATCCCGTTAATCCAATGACAACTCATGTCTATGGTTAGGAAACATAACTATCTTTGATGAACGAGCTAGTCAAGTAGAGGCATACTAGTGACACTCTGTTTTTCTATGTATTCACACATGTATTATGTTTCCGGTTAATACAATTCTAGCATGAATAATAAACATTTATCATGATATAAAGAAATAAATAATAACTTTATCATTGCCTCTAGGGCATATTTCCTTCAGTCTCCCACTTGCACTAGAGTCAATAATCTAGTTCACATCACCATGTGATTTAATACCAATAGTTCACATCACCATGTGATTAACACCCATAGTTCACATCGACATGT
>NW_021182822.1:0-2195 GCF_002162155.2 Triticum dicoccoides | reverse complement strand
CGGCGGTGGTGGAGCGGGGAGGGTTGCGGTGGGTCGTCGGTGGCGGTGGAGCTAGCGGGGGAGGGAGCGGGTGGGATCGAGATCGAGATCAAAAAGTGTCCATGAAAATATACACGATGCGCCATTAGCAGTTTTGCAAAAAAGTAAAAAAAATTATATACTAATGGCGCACTGCTTCCAAGGTGCGCCATTACTTGGTAGAACTAGTAATGGCGCACTTTGGCACCATGCGCCATTAGAGTGTATGGAAAAATGGAAAAAAAATTCAATACTAGTGGCGCACCGTGTGCCTGGTGTGCCAACCGGTGCGCCATTAGTATATAGTAGTGGCGCACTACTTAGCTGGTGCGCCATTAGTATCAATCCTATCTATAGCCCTTTTCCTAGTAGTGGGTAAAATAGCATAGAACAGGTATAGCTCTCCTGATTCATCATACTGGAGCATGCAAATGAACCTGTCTCCTAATCGTGGGCTGCGCTTCTCATTGCTGCCCCCTAATACTTCTCTGCGATCGTTAACAATTTTCCTCCATTCTTTCACTATTATACATTCATCGCTTCTAGAAATCCTGAATGCATTCATGTGCAATGCAGGATATCTTGGCCGTAAGCTAACAATTGACACACAACCTTTAGTCTCGATCCCCTGAGGCACAACTGTCATCGGGAGTCCTTGTTGAAGAACATCGTATAGTACTTAATTAATATACTTAGCAATGAAAGTTTAGCAAAAAAATTATGTATGCAAAAGATGCACTGAGGACAAATAGTAAAAATCTCACCATCATTCCTAAATAGATTTGACCTTATTTAATACCATCACTATTGGTCGCACATTTTGAGTACTAACATTTCTAAGTGCAGGAAGAAAATTTGTCTTGACAGTATGAAGATCCTCAAGCCATGAAACATAATGACTTATCTCCTCGCAGTTTAGTTCAGCTCCGGGACAGTAGTAGGTCATGTCCACCAAGCGCCGGACATGTTTGCTTGAATAGAATAAGCTGTCAATAGAAATTAGTTGTCAATTATTTTTGAATAAGTAATATCAAATACAAAAATATAGTTGAGAAGAACTCACATAATGGTAGAACTGGAGGCGTCTGCACATCGAACCATATGTTTCTATTACCTTCAATATCATCTTCCGGACGAATATCAAAGTTAATAACCATACCAGGCTCAAATGCATAAGCCGTGCATAGTGCTTGCCAAGTTTTGCATTCAAAATAGGTGTACGTGTGTGCATTGTATACTTTGACTTTGAAAGTATAACCATGCTCAGTTTTCAGGTAAACTATCTTTACGTCCATAGTTTCCATATCCTTGAAACCTTTCTTATCCAAGACAAAAATTCTTGCATGGCAGGGGATGCGCTTGTAGAATAGTGAAAATTTAAAATTATAAGTCAGGCAAATGAAGCATATATATATAAGTCATGCTTAATTACGAAAACAGACTTGTCCTTGTGACTTACTGAATCGAATTCGAAGGTCTCATCCAGGTTGATGCTGAATCGCCTATCATCAACAAGAAAATTTCTGTCGCACTGGCCGCTCTGGTCTTCACAGTATTCGCACACAATGAAATTTTTTCCGTCGTCAGACGACATTTCCTGTATTCATATTAGGCGAAACATTAAGAATTTACTAAAAATAAACTAGTTCTATTATAATTCAACTAGTTCAACTAAATATTTACTAAAATAAACTAGTTATATTAATGCAATTAGTTCAACTAAGCATTTACTAAAAATAAACTAGTTATATTATAATTCAACTAGTTCAACTAAACATTTACTAAAAATAAACTAGTTCTATTAATTCAATTAGTTCAACTAAGCATTTACTAAAAATAAACTAGTTCTATTAATTCAACTAGTTCAACTAAATATTTACTAAAAATAAACTAGTTATATTAATTCAATTAGTTCAATTAAGCATTTACTAAAAATAAATATTTACTACAAAAATATGTGTGTGTGTATGTGTATGCCTGTGTGTAGTGTGTGTGTGTGTATGTGTGTATGCGTGTGTGCGTGTATGTGTGTGTAGTGTGTGTGTGTGTGTGTGTGTGTAGTGTGTGTGTATGTGTGTGTATGGAGCGGGTGCGTACGGGCGGCGGGGGCGGCAACGACGGGCGGCGTGGGCGGCGGCCGGCGACGGCGACGAGATGGGCGGCGGGGACGGCGACGT
>NW_021182821.1:0-1033 GCF_002162155.2 Triticum dicoccoides | reverse complement strand
ACTCTAAGCAGTAGCAGGCATGACAAACAAGCATGAATGAGTAGGCACAACAGGGCTCAAACAACTCCTACTCATGCTAGTGGGTTTCATCTATTTACTGTGGCAATGACAGGTCATGCAAAGGATAAAGGGGTTCAGCTACCGCAGCAAGTAACAGATGAATCGATGGTGTCCTAATGCAGTAAAAGAGAGCAGGAGCGAGAGAGTAGGATTGTATCGGAATGAACAAGGGGGTTTTGCTTGCCTGGCACTTCTGAAGATAACATTGAGTCTTCATCAGTGTCAACGATCACATCATCGGTATCACGTCTATCGAGAGGGGACAAATACCGGCAACAAAGAAGAAATACAATCAATGCAATGCACAATATGATGCATGCTCATGACATGGCAATATGAATGTGTTTTGAGCTAATGCAACTAGCAACAGATTAAATGAAGTTGGTTTGAATACAAGATTCAAATTCAAACTCCATATGTGATTATTTAAATGCCCTTCACTTCATTTTCCCTAAACAGTAGTGATAAGTTGTTCTAGCATGCATGAAAATGGTACAGATGGATTCCTTGAATTTTTCTGATAATTTTTCATATATAAATTATTTAATTTGGAGTTACGGTTAATTTTCTATGAATTTTAGAAGTTTTAGCTATTTTCTGGAATTTCAGAATTAAATTAAATCCAGAAATGATTTAATTGCGTCAGCCTGACGCCAGCATGACGTCAGCGGGTCAACGACCAGGTCCAGGTCAAATCTGACACGCGGGGTCCACACGTCAGCGGCACAGGGGCTAATCCCGCGTTGACTCGGCTTTGACCCGCTACGGGGCCCGCTGTCAGTGTCTGTGGGGGGGGGGTGTTTAGCGTGGTCATTAGTGGCTAATGACAGCGCCACGTCACTGGCCACCGGAGTTCGGCCGGCGGCGACCCGAAACGCGGCGGAAGTTCACCGGGGTTGCGCTACGGGCGGCGGCTGGACGTGCGAAGGGCACCAGAAGGTAGCCCGTGCCCGTGCGCATCTAGGGGGGCCAA
>NW_021182820.1:0-1593 GCF_002162155.2 Triticum dicoccoides | reverse complement strand
GAGCTCACCCAGTCTGTGAAAAAACTAACATAAGAGAATGTGCAGTTCAAGAGGGGACATGAGAATCTGATAAAACACAGGGATGAGTTAAAGCTCCAGCTTGCTGTGCTACTCAAGTCACTGGAGAAGAGCAAAGAGAAGTTGAAGTTGATCCATGACATCTTGAAGGAATGAGGTAGATGAAGATGATCTAGGCAGATGAAGCTGAGCATACCTATCATGATATAAGTTTCTTTGATAGAAGGCTTTGCTAATGTTGTATGAAGGGTGGTTTAGTTAAGTGTAATGTATGGATGTAGTAGTTGTGAACAATGTTGAACTCCACTATGCTACGGTCTTTAGCTAATATTGTAAGAATCTAGTAATTATGGCTGTGAGAATCTATGGTTATGTTGAACTCCATTATGCTGTGTTATTTAGCTAATGCTCAACTTATATATCCTCTTGAACCTCTGATGAAATATGTTGCTTTGATGGCTATTAGATGCCTCAAGTTATACCTGTAAACTAACGAATATGTGGCCAAATCAAACATTAGAGCCAAAAAAACGCTGACGTGGCCACTGTCAACAGGGATTGCTCTGAGTGGTGGCCCTGGTTATTAAAGCAATGCGCGTGGCCGAACAGGAAACGTTTTGTACATTTGAGGGGGGGCTAGGGTTAGGCGATGGCGGAGGCGATTACAGAGGCGATCTCCTAGGCGGCGGCGGCGGCTGCGTCCAAGGATATGTCAATGTCGTGGTCTTCGGGTCGTTCTCAGGCTCCCAGCTTCCGTCGAGCCTCTGGAAGGAGAGGGGATGAATCAAGGTTGTCGGTGCCCTACCATGAGAGCCTGATGGCGTATGAGCTGGAGAAGCTCTGCTGGTGCAGGTCGCATAGGAAGGCGCCAAGATGGATCGCTTGGAGCCGTCAGAACTCGTGTAGGAGGTAATATGCATGCGTGGATGCCATGGTAAGTATCATTTTTGTTCTACTTTTTTGTTCATTAGATCTTCTCCCCTCTCAAACCCTGATTTCTGTTGGTACAACATGGTGGTTGTGGCTTCATTGAATGGCATGATGATCCTCTGCCAAAGTTTTGAGTGATTTGATTGGAGATTTGCGATATGACGTGCGTAGTTTGAGAGGTGAATCAAGTGTTGGTGTGTTTGAAGATGACAGTGCAGTTGTGGCTCTGCCTGAAGCTCAAAGAGGAAGAGAGGTGGTGGCTTTGGAAGATCAACTCAAGGAAAAAATGCAGAGATAGATGCACTGAAGGGGAAATATCAGAATGTTGTCTTTCTTTTTCTTGTCTTTGTGGTAGATTTAGTGACAGCCAAGATGCTGCTGCAGTAAGCTTGTTTAGTACTGGTCAGTGGTTTAGACTCAAGCTTGTTTTGGCACTGAAGATGAAAGTTGTGGAGAGATGCAAGTTAGTGTCAGTTGTGGTCAGGTTGATCCTTGCAAGTTAGTGTCAGGTGTTGCAAGTTAGTGTCAGGTTTGATCCTACTGTTGTTGATCCTAGTAATGTGTCAGGTGTGTTTGTAAAAAAGATTTGGTATGTTCATCCTAGTAATGAAGTATGTGGCCATTGTGGCATTATCATCCAGTTTC
>NW_021182819.1:0-1805 GCF_002162155.2 Triticum dicoccoides | reverse complement strand
AAAAACATAAAATAGGCAAACGTGAGTACAAATGTACCCAGCAAGACTTACATCAGAACTAACTACATATGCATCATTATCAACAAAGGGGTGGTGGGGTTTAACTGCAGCAAGCCAGCTTTGACTCGGTGGCTATTCTAACTACGACTGCAAGCGACTCTTTTGAGGTGGCGCACACGAGTCCACATATCCACCATATCAATACACCACTATGGATCCGCTCCCGTCTCCCTACGAGAACGCCATCCATAGCACTCACGCTTATCTTGCGTATTTTAGAGTATCCACTTTCACTTGTCTATGAACTATGCAAGGGGTCCAAGTTTCCATATCCGAGGAATCCGGCTATTCGAATAGATGATGTTAACCCTGCAGGGGTGTACTTCTT
Source organism: Triticum dicoccoides (assembly GCF_002162155.2). NCBI lineage: Eukaryota > Viridiplantae > Streptophyta > Magnoliopsida > Poales > Poaceae > Triticum > Triticum dicoccoides. Next base: position 1,417 of record NW_021182819.1, on the reverse strand, counting down.
CACACACGCTTTCGCCACTTATCGCCCTGTACACGTCATGTACCTCGGCAACCTTCAAGCGGAAGCCGGGCGAGGGAGTCGGCCACGACCTGACTAACCGAACAAGTCTCTAGTCCAGGTTTATCGCCTATTCGGGTTCCATCCGCAAGGAGATCCGACCGGGGTGTCGCTCACGGCCCCAAACGATGTGTGCAGGGTTCCCAAGCCCACCAACCGGGTGCCACTTGGTACACCGGTCCACTGTGCCTAGTCTGTCCCAAGCCCACCTGTACCGGGTGCCACTTGGTAGACTACTAACACTACCTACAAACACCAGAAACTAGTTGCAACTCCTGGACAGAGATCATGTTGATTAATAAGTCGAGAGGGGCACTTAAGCATTCCAATGTGTGGTAGTAGCTGGTCATGGATCACAAACACAGAACTCAGTTCCTGAGGACGGCTGCAATGAGACAACCCACCATGTACTCCTACATGGCCTCTCACCGCTACCTTTACCAAATCGTGTTCACACACTTAGTTCACCCATAGTAGGACATGTTCACACGCCTCTGATTCATCCCCGATGAATCAGACCTGACTCAACTCTAAGCAGTAGCAGGCATGACAAACAAGCATGAATGAGTAGGCACAACAGGGCTCAAACAACTCCAACTCATGCTAGTGGGTTTCATCTATTTACTGTGGCAATGACAGGTCATGCAGAGGATAAAGGGGTTTAGCTACCGCAGCAAGTAACAAGTATATCGTTGTTGTCCTAATGCAGTAAAGGAGAGCAGGAGCGAGAGAGTGGGATTTTATCGGAATGAACAAGGGGGTGTTGCTTGCCTGGCACTTCTGAAGATAGCATTGAGTCTTCATCAGTGTCAACGATCACATCATCGGTATCACGTCTATCGAGAGGGGACAAATACCGGCAACACAAAAGGGAACACAATCAATGCAATGCACAATATAATGCATGATCATGACATGGCAAAATGAATGTGTTTTGAGCTAATGCAACTAGCAACAGATTAAATGAAGTTGGTTTGAATACAAGATTCAAATTCAAACTCCATATGTGATTATTCAAATGCCATTTAATTGATTTGTGCTAAACAGCAGCTATAAGTTGTTCTAACATGCATGAAAATGGTACAGATGGATTCCTTGAATTTTTCTGATAATTTTTCATATATAATTTATTTAATTTGGAGTTACGGTTAATTTTCTATGATTTATTGAAGTTTTAGGCATTTTCTAGAATTTCCTGATTATTTTTAAATCCAGAAATACTTATTGCGTCAGCCTGACATCATCATGACGTCAGCAGGTCAACTGGGTCGCCCAGAGTCAAACCTGACGTGTGGGGTCCACACGTCAGTGACTAACTAACTAACCTAATTTAATTAGAGCCTGGGCCCGCATGTCAGTG
>NW_021182818.1:0-1593 GCF_002162155.2 Triticum dicoccoides | reverse complement strand
GAGCTCACCCAGTCTGTGAAAAAACTAACATAAGAGAATGTGCAGTTCAAGAGGGGACATGAGAATCTGATAAAACACAGGGATGAGTTAAAGCTCCAGCTTGCTGTGCTACTCAAGTCACTGGAGAAGAGCAAAGAGAAGTTGAAGTTGATCCATGACATCTTGAAGGAATGAGGTAGATGAAGATGATCTAGGCAGATGAAGCTGAGCATACCTATCATGATATAAGTTTCTTTGATAGAAGGCTTTGCTAATGTTGTATGAAGGGTGGTTTAGTTAAGTGTAATGTATGGATGTAGTAGTTGTGAACAATGTTGAACTCCACTATGCTACGGTCTTTAGCTAATATTGTAAGAATCTAGTAATTATGGCTGTGAGAATCTATGGTTATGTTGAACTCCATTATGCTGTGTTATTTAGCTAATGCTCAACTTATATATCCTCTTGAACCTCTGATGAAATATGTTGCTTTGATGGCTATTAGATGCCTCAAGTTATACCTGTAAACTAACGAATATGTGGCCAAATCAAACATTAGAGCCAAAAAAACGCTGACGTGGCCACTGTCAACAGGGATTGCTCTGAGTGGTGGCCCTGGTTATTAAAGCAATGCGCGTGGCCGAACAGGAAACGTTTTGTACATTTGAGGGGGGGCTAGGGTTAGGCGATGGCGGAGGCGATTACAGAGGCGATCTCGTAGGCGGCGGCGGCGGCTGCGTCCAAGGATATGTCAATGTCGTGGTCTTCGGGTCGTTCTCAGGCTCCCAGCTTCCGTCGAGCCTCTGGAAGGAGAGGGGATGAATCAAGGTTGTCGGTGCCCTACCATGAGAGCCTGATGGCGTATGAGCTGGAGAAGCTCTGCTGGTGCAGGTCGCATAGGAAGGCGCCAAGATGGATCTCTTGGAGCCGTCAGAACTCGTGTAGGAGGTAATATGCATGCGTGGATGCCATGGTAAGTATCATTTTTGTTCTACTTTTTTGTTCATTAGATCTTCTCCCCTCTCAAACCCTGATTTCTGTTGGTACAACATGGTGGTTGTGGCTTCATTGAATGGCATGATGATCCTCTGCCAAAGTTTTGAGTGATTTGATTGGAGATTTGCGATATGACGTGCGTAGTTTGAGAGGTGAATCAAGTGTTGGTGTGTTTGAAGATGACAGTGCAGTTGTGGCTCTGCCTGAAGCTCAAAGAGGAAGAGAGGTGGTGGCTTTGGAAGATCAACTCAAGGAAAAAATGCAGAGATAGATGCACTGAAGGGGAAATATCAGAATGTTGTCTTTCTTTTTCTTGTCTTTGTGGTAGATTTAGTGACAGCCAAGATGCTGCTGCAGTAAGCTTGTTTAGTACTGGTCAGTGGTTTAGACTCAAGCTTGTTTTGGCACTGAAGATGAAAGTTGTGGAGAGATGCAAGTTAGTGTCAGTTGTGGTCAGGTTGATCCTTGCAAGTTAGTGTCAGGTGTTGCAAGTTAGTGTCAGGTTTGATCCTACTGTTGTTGATCCTAGTAATGTGTCAGGTGTGTTTGTAAAAAAGATTTGGTATGTTCATCCTAGTAATGAAGTATGTGGCCATTGTGGCATTATCATCCAGTTTC
>NW_021182816.1:0-1260 GCF_002162155.2 Triticum dicoccoides | reverse complement strand
TCTCCATGGCCTCTTCAAAATTGTTCAGCACATCTTGCACCTGTTCAGTCATCATTTGCTGAAACTTATCATGAAGCTCCTTGTTCGATAAATTCTCCCAGTCAATCTCGTCGGCTTGTGATCCTGGCATGGTTAGCAGCAATAGAAACACACAAGAATATGATCCTACAGACTACGAACAAGTGGTGGTGGTGGGTGTCACAAATCCGTCAAGCAAATCTCAAATTCTTACCAGTTCTTACACAGCAGCAGGCGGTGATCGGCAACCGTTGTAGTCAAAAACTCTCAAAGCTTGGATAGAGCGATTACCAGGGAGAGTCAAACGCACGACGTAGATGTATGTGGAGCTGGGAAGGCTTATAATATGGTAGCAAAAAGGGTCAGCAATAATCAATTCAGAGATGCAAAGTTGAATAAACGCTCAACGACGGTACTGTGCTGGTCCTAGGTTAGACCGTACTAGAGACGCGAGCCTAGAACACTAACAAAATCACGGCGCGGCACGTAAACAAGGGAAAAGCACACTCTGAATTTTTTTTCGCTCTTTTTTTTGCGCTCTTTTTTTTTGCGCTGCTTTTTTTTTTGCGAAAAATCACCATAATGGCGAGTGTCTCAAAACTCTTCCTAGCTCAAACGGACAGGATGGGCACGAAATTTTTTCGACCAATTTTTTTTTTCGACTGCCAGGACCCAAAAACTGGAAACGGGTCAAAAAAAACTTCCTATAATGGCACCTGTCTCAAAACACTCAGAAACACCTAAAAATAGGATAGCCAGAAAATTTTTCGAAAAATGCGTTTTCGAAAAATTTTGGGCCTAAACGGAGCGTGGCTACCCGACTCTTTTTTTTTTCCCGAAACCTACTCCGGCAAGGAAACACGAATCGGAATCTGGATGGATCCCGAAAACAAACCTAATATGACAAGAACTCGGATTGGTGGTGGATATATGGTGGTAGATGGCAGCGGTGGTGGTATATGACAGCTGTGGTGGTATATGGATACGGATTCGAAGCGGTGGCGGATAAGCGGTGGTGGTAGATGGCAGGGGTGATGATGATGGTGCGGCGGCGGCGTGACAACTTATGACCAGAACTCGAAACTCTAAAAGACTAGACTCTAAGACCAGCAACTAGACACGACGATGCAACCGCAAATTCAACAAAGCAAAACCCTAAAAAGATTATGCAAAGGCTCAGATTGGTTCGGATATGATGAACTAACCCTAATTTTTTTTGTGGCTTTTTCGTGGACTGTAGGT
>NW_021182815.1:0-1429 GCF_002162155.2 Triticum dicoccoides | reverse complement strand
CATGTTAACCCTGCAGGGGTGTACTTCTTCACACACGCTCTCGCCACTTACCGCCATGTACACGTCATGTATCTCGGCAACCTTCAAGCGGAAGCCTGGCGAGGGTGTCGGCCACGACCTGACTAACCACACAAGACTCTAATCCAGGTTTATCGCCTATTCGGGTTCCATCCGCAAGGAGATCCGGCCGGGGTGTCGCTTACGGCCCCAAACGATGTGTACAGGGTTCCCGAGCCCACCAACCGGGTGCCACTCGGTACACCGGGCCACGTGTGCCTAGTCTGTCCCAAGCCCACCCTGCCGGGTGCCACTTGGTAGAAAAATAGCACTACCTACAAACACCAGAAACTAGTTGCGACTCCTGGACAGAGATCAAGTTGGTTAATAAGTCGAGAGGGCTTGGAGCGCCCGGAGCCCAATGTGTGGTAGTATCGAGTCATTGGACAACATACAGAGAACTCAGGGCTTAAGGACGGTTCCAGTGAGACAACCCACCATGTACTCCTACATGGCCTCTCACCGCTACCTTTACCAAATCGTGTTCACACACTTCACTCTCAGCATCAGAACATATCGTGACACTCCAATTCATTCCCAATGAATCAGACCTGACACACTCTAAGCAATAGCAGGCATAGCATGGTAGGAACACATCAGTGGCTTCAATCAACTCCTACACATGCTAGTGGGTTTCAACTATTTACTGTGGCAATGACAGGTCATGCAGAGGAATGGGTTCAACTACCGCAGCACAAAGTAGCAGATGAGTCGTTGTTGTCCTAATGCAATAACTGAGAGCAGGAGCGAGAGAGTAGGGTTTTATCGAAATGAACAAGGGGGTTTGCTTGCCTGGAAAAAAACAACAGAGGAGGCACTGCTTCACCGATTGGTACTCTGGAACGTCTCCGGAGCAGGACCTATCGAGAAGGAACAGTGCCGGCAATCAAAACACAATCATATGCAACAATATGGTGCATGAACATGGCATGTAGATGTGATGCTGTTGAGCTAATGCAACTAGTGTTCAATTAGCTTAAAGTCCATTTGAACCAAAGGTTCAAATGCATTTCTAAATTAGGTCTCTTATATATGCCATAATGTGTTTTCCCATATTCAGCGGGTATAGGTTGGTTTGTCATGCATGAAACTAGTACAGATGGAAAGGTTGCATTTTTCTGATAATTTTTCATATATAAATTATTTAAATCTGAGCTACGGTTGAATTGATATGAATTTTTGAAGTTTAAATCAATTTCTGGATTTTCTGAATTATTTTAATTCCAGAAACTAAATAATTGCGTCAGCATGACGTCATCAATGCATCAGTGGTCAACGCGGCTGTCCAGGTCAAACCTGACGTGTGGGACCCACACGTCAGTGACAGGGGCTAACAGGGGTTATTTTATTTAATTAAGTGGTTAGGGGGGGG
>NW_021182814.1:0-2166 GCF_002162155.2 Triticum dicoccoides | reverse complement strand
CTTTACTCTAAAGAATTGAGCTAAAGCAACTCAAATGGTGTGAACACAACAATGCTTTATGTAAAAGTGGTAACCCCACTTGTGCTTAAACGATGAGTATGACCTATGATCAAATGTTCTCATTTGACTCCTAAGTCAATATACTCATATATAGATGACCTAGTCATCGCCAATTGTTTGATAGATGCTAGAATTGGTTGTGCATGCTTTGCCACATATTTCACGTGCCATTTTATCGTGTGAGCATGTTGGTTGCATATTTTACTCATTCGAGGACATCCATTTGATGCTTTGATTGCTTGGCTTTTTCTCTTTTGCCAAATGGATGGACAGGAATGCCTAAGAACCTTCTCTAGCTATCTATGTTTTTCTCGTCTCAAACTCTATTCATGCTACATCACAAAGTTTGATCAAGACATATTCGAACCACTCTATGTGAGGAGCACTCGGAGTCCCGGATTCGTCATAGACTTAAACTTCCAAAATCTCTTTGTGCATTTTGGTTTGACCGATTCAACCTTTTTGGTTACACCGAGATCACTAAGTTGATCTAGGTTTTCAATCTTGGTGCAACTGATTAGAACCTTTCGGTCACATCGAGTTGCAGTAACTGCTTCCAGTTTTGCATCTCGGTGCCACCGAGTTGTTCCACTCGGTCACACCGACAGGGCCAGGTTATATATACCAACGGGTCAAATTTTGGAATTTTTTTGAAACCCTTCACCCACGTGTAACCTACTCTGCCTCTTCGGGTCTCCGGTTTGTATTCTCGCCGCCAGCGACCTCCCACCGCTAGTCTCCGCCGCCGTCAACGGCAATCTACCCCACCTTTGCCGCCGTATCAAGTTCACCACCGAGTTAGGGTATGAACTTGATACTTTGTGCTATTCATTAACTCCGATTCGTAGCACATTGCTTTGCCATGATTCTTGCCACGTATGAAACCATCCTGTCCAGCGAAAACATCCTGTATATTAGATTTGATTTGAAAATTTAGGGTTAGGTTTCCGACGAACTCATCTCGGACCGACCTAATTGTTAAAATCGGTCTCATCGATTTGGCTTAGGCCATTGTACATGCGATTTTCGGTCTGACCGAGAATTGCAAATCGGTGTGACCGAGTTCGATTCTCTGTGAAACCCTTGTAGTCTCGGTGCCACCGAACTGCGACTCGGTCTGACCGAGTTCACTAGTTTAGGTTCCAAAAGCTGCTTCGGTATCACCAAGTTTACAAATCGGTAGCTCCGAAATGCTTTCTGTGGAGAACTAAAACTAAGTTTTGAGTCAATTATTTTGCAAAACCTCTGTACTTTGTGATGCTCATCTACTCTACCTCATCTACAACCTATTCACAGGGTCTGCTGACAATTTGCCTGAAGATGTCTGATCAAAGTGATAGTCAGAACAAGTCAGAGGAGCAGGTTCAGTTGAGTGAGGGCACTAGTCCCTCCAGCAGCTATGATGAGGGCAGAAGGAGCACACCTAGTAACTTGCCAAAGGCAGCAACCAGGACAAGGAAGAAGAAAACCTCATATTCTAAAGATGAGGATTATGTGGCTGCTGAGGATGAGGTCACTTCAAGGAAAAAGGTGCTGAAAAAGGAGTATGGCACAGCTGCTGCAACAAATCCTGGAATGAAAACAAAGGCTCCAGCAATAAGAGTTCCTATGTCTAAGGCCAGAGCCTCTACTCAAGAGACAATGGAATTCACTCTTAAACCCGAAGAAGGAGGTGAAGGCAAGAAGAGGAAAGAAAGGGTCAAGAATACCATTGCCAGAGTTATTGGAAACCCTCCATGATGAGAGATGAAGATGAAGAGGAAGAGGATGCTGCTCCAGCACCCAAAGCTCAGACGCTTATGGAAGATGCTATTAAATCAGGGGCTGCTCCTAAGCCCAAACCTACTCCCAAAGCTACTGCTCCAGTTCCAAAGTCTGCACCTAAGAGGAACACCAGAAGTATACCTGCTGAGGAGAAGAACAAGGCCCCAGTGCCTGAAGTTGTTGATGATGAGGAAGATGATTCACTTGTTTTAAGAAAGTTGAACCCAAAGATCCTTGACCATAATGATGCACATCCTGTTGCAGAGGACATGAGGATCAGGAAGGATGCATGACTAAGATTATGGAGAAAGGATGAACCCTATGCTGTCAGGAGGAGAATTG
>NW_021182813.1:0-831 GCF_002162155.2 Triticum dicoccoides | reverse complement strand
TCAGCGCCCGTCTCGCGTCACCGTGGCCGTTGCCCCGTGGCCGTGCCCTGCCTCGCCCGCGGCCACGCCCTGGCCGGCGCCCCACTGTGCCCCGGTGGCCTGCGCCCGCCCAATCGCCCCGAATGGCCCCGCCCGTGCACCGACGACCATCTGCGCCCGTTCGGGCTGGTGCTCGCGCCAGCGCCCTGTGCCCGTTCGCCCGCAACGCCCGACCCGCTATGGCCCCTCTGGGCCACAGACACATGGGGCCCACGCCCCAGAACAAAAAAAAAGAGTTAAAAAAATATATATAAAAAAAATAATAAAAATAATAAATAATAAAAATAATTAATTAATTAATTAATTAATTAATTACCTTAATTAATTCTGATTAACTTAGCTAATTAAGATTGATTAATCTAATGACTAATTAACCTAATTAACTACTGTTAATTAGCTAACAGAGAATGACAGTGGGGCCCACCCCCTATTAACACTAATTAGGTTAATTAAAATGTTTAATTAAAAATGTGTCACTGACCAGTGGGACCCACTGGTCAGGTTGACCAGTCAACATTGTTGACTGCTGACGTCAGCATGACCTCATGCTGATGTCATAAATCCATTTTCGAATTAAATAAAATAATTAATTAAAAATCAGAAAATGATTTAAATCTTTAGAAAATCATATCTTTTAATCCGTAACTCGGATGAAAATACTTTCTACATGAAAGTTGCTCAGAACGACGAGACGATTTCGGATACGCAACCCGTTTGTCCGCCACACCCTCCTAACCTATCGAACTCGCAACTTTCCCCCTCCGGTTCATCTGTCCGAAAACGCGAAACACC
>NW_021182812.1:0-1728 GCF_002162155.2 Triticum dicoccoides | reverse complement strand
CTCTCCCTCGCTCTCTCTCTCACGGCCGAACACCACCGTCGCTGCCGTTCGCCTTAGCAGCCGTCTCCGGCCACCCCTCGCTCCCCCGACTAGCTCAGAAGCTCCGCCACAACCCCCTCTTCCTCCCCACCGCTCCACGGGCCTCCGGAAGCCCTGCATCGCCGCCACGTCGCCGTTCCCCTCCTCGGGCTCCGACCATCATCGCCGTCGAATTCGCCGTCTCCAGCGCGTCTCCGAGCCCGCTTCGACGCCCACTGCAACCGCGGTGAGCCCTCGAGTCGTTTCCCCCCTTCTCCCCTGGTCTCTTTCGACCTCTAGGCCTTAGCCCCACCTTGGCCGAGAGCTCCACGCCGCCGGCGATGTCGCCGTCGTGGCCACGGTCACCGTAGCGCCCAACCGAGCACACTATCGTGCTCCACGCCTCACTAGGAGCACGCAGCACGCACCAACGCCTCCCCAAACCCCCTGCAACGCCGACTCCGACCGCACCCGAACTCCGGTGGCCGCAGCCGAGCTCGCCGCCGTCGACTCCGGCCACCCCAGGCCCAGCCACGGCCACCGTTCGACGCGCGGGAGCAAGAGCTCTCCAACGAGCCCAAGAACGGCCTCGCCCGTGCCCTGTAGCACGATCCCGCATCGCGCCGCCGTCTCGGGCCTCGCCGGCGTCACGTCGCCGGTGGGTTTGACCCACTTTGACCACGGCAGGAACCCCCCTGAGTCCCTGACAGGTGGGCCCAGCCCTGTAGCTAATTAGGATTAGCGCTAACCACTGTTAGTTAACCCCCTGACACTGACTAGTGGGCCCCAGCGCCACTAATTAGTAATTAGGATTAATTTAACCCTGTTTAACCCCCCTGTCACTGACGTGTGGGCCCCACACGTCAGGTTTGACCTCAGCCAGCCGCAGTTGACCACTGACGTCATGCTGACGTCATGCTGGCGCAATAATTATATTTCTGGATTTAAATTAAATCAGGAAATTCCAAAATATTATTTAAACTTCAAAAATTCATAACTTTTATTCTGTAACTCCTAATTGGACAAATTATATATGAAAAATGATGAGAAAAATCCAATCTATCCATCTGTACTATGTTCATGCATGATCAAACAAGTTAAATTGATGTTTCAAGCAGAACAAGGAAAAGCACTTTAAAAGGCCATATTTGAATTTGAAATTTGAATCCTTGATTCAAATTTGTTCAAACCCTTCTGGTTTTAGTTGCATTAGCCCAACACACTCATATTTCTATGTTTCATGCATGCATCATATTGTTGCACATTGTTTGGTGATGGTTGTGTGTCGGTGTCCTTTGCGACAGGTTCTGCCTCCGAGGAGTACCGCGATTACCCTAACGAAGAACCGTATCAGTGCATCGAACCATCAGGCAAGCAACCAACCATTTGATCATATCGATACAATCCCATGTTCTCGCTCCTGCTCTCTTTTACTGCATTAAGACAACGCGATTCAAACTGCTGTGTGCTACGGTAGTTGAACCCATTTCCTCTGCATGACCTGTCATTGCCACAGTAACTAGATGAAACCCACTAGCATGTGTAGGAGTTGATTGAGCCCTATGTATGTGTTGTTCCTACCTTGCTATGCCTGCTATGCTTAGAGTCGTGTCAGGTCTGGTTCATCTGGGTGATGGGCTAGAGTGAAATGATTATGTCGGTAATGAGAGTGGTGTGGTGAACACGATTTGGTAAAGGTATCGATGAGAG
>NW_021182811.1:0-1521 GCF_002162155.2 Triticum dicoccoides | reverse complement strand
TCTCACAGTAACCCATTGGGGTGACTGTCTCATCATAAGTGATTGATGATGCTAGCTTGATGTATGAACATGGTTAATAGTCATATGTAGTATGTATCAAAAACAGGAAGGCATGTCATTATCAAAGATATAATGTGTAAAGTAAGCAGATGCAATTTAACCAGATTGGAGGCAATACAAGCTAGACACCATATGCAACATGCAACCACATTTGACAGCGCGAAGTTAAAGCAAGCACCTGGGATGGTTGTGTGTGGCAATTGAGATCATCAACTGCAGAGCTACGTTTACTGTCTCCAACTGCTGACACTACACCCTTTAGAGCGCTGAAATTCTTAGTGCTTATCTTCGAATTACTCTGGAGCGACTTCTGTCTTTTATTTTCTGCATTCATCAACAGTCCATCAGAGTCTGAAATACCCATGCATAAAAAATAGTAGTGTGAGTATGTGAAGTGTGTGCACAATTAGTACAGTGTAAAGGTAGGAGATAGCAGGTCAGTGAGAAATAAATGACGCGAGACATATGGTAGCTCTACAACATGCAGGGCACACTAAATTACTACAGGATTCTATGAAAATAATAGTCGACTGAAAACAAATAGGTCATTCCATTTTTTCTGCACCGTCAGATGTAGAAAGAACATGCAGATCGCCTTCATCTACCTCCAGCTAGTCAGTGTTGACGATCTTCCTCGAAACGCCAGCGACCATCGGCCCAGTCCCCTGCCTGCACCCTCCCCTCGACCTCACCGCACCGCCGTGCTTGGCACCGCGCCCCGTCCATCCATTCAAGCCCTGCCGACCTCCATATCTGGCACAAGCAGCTCCTGCACCCACACCCCTATGATAGATACCGATGCGCCGCTTTCCCGGTGAACAGGCGGACTAGGTGCTCCGCGCGCGTAAGCGGGTGCTACTTCTTTTAATTGCGGTTCAACTGAGCCTGAATTGAAATCCAGGCGGGCTACTGACCTCTAGCAAAGGTGAAATAGTAAAGGGAGGAAACCTTGTGCATTTAGTATCACGAAGAAGATGGAGTAAGAAGCGCTCAACTAGTTTCTTTCGTGGGATGAATATGGTGTGAGCAGAGATGTAAGATTTGCACGAATAAGGAAAGAGGAGTACCTCTTTCTGCTGGCAGTGTTGTGTCCTCCTTCTGTTTTTCCAACGATCTTCTTGTGGTTTGCTGGAAATGAGAAGTTGTAGAGGACGATGGAGCCTTGGAAGAACCCATGGCCAAGTTGTTGAGTGTGGTGCGGTGGTCGTCTATCAGCGGCGGGGAACCAGATCCTAGGCGGCGAACAACGGCGTAGCGGGAATAGCTCCGGTGCGGTGGACGGTTGCGACAGTGGAGCGGCAGCGGTGAGGCGCAGGACGACGTTGTCGGAGTGGTTCTGGTACGATGCACGTCGGCGTTGGTGTCACGGAGGCAGCTCTGCCTCGGCTTCAGCTGCTAAGTCCTTGAGAGTGTTGCGGTTGCGGTTGCATTGGACGACGACGTCGGGGTACTGGCTCCGGC
>NW_021182810.1:0-13562 GCF_002162155.2 Triticum dicoccoides | reverse complement strand
AGGATAATCCAAGAACTAGATACTCAAAATGTCCATAACCGGGGACACGGCTAATCATGATTAGTTTGTTACTCTGCAGAGGTTTGCGCACTTTTCCCACAAGACTCGATCGCCTCCGTTTGGTTTCTCGCACTACAGGGTGTTTGAGAAGGCGGATGACCGAGACATAGTCTTTCAGAAGCGCTAGCACCTTACATGTGGGGTAAACCGGTACACCTACATCCCCTACATCTGCTAGTCTACCCCGTAAGAGTTCGCACAACTTAGTCAACTATGCTAGAGCCCATAGTAGCATGTGGCTGCACACGGAAGTTTCTAGCATGAAAAATCTTATGATCCCTTTGAGCCTGGGTGGCGGTCCAAAATAAAAACAGGCAAGTCCTGATAGACATCAGGTGCCTCAATCCACCCAGATGTGTGTTTAAGTTGCCACCTTAGATAAACCATTAAAATTATCAATCTCACATCTGTCATGGATATCACTCACTTTCAGTCAATCAATCAAGCAATCAATCAAATCTATCTATTTGTTTATAACATTCCAAAATTTAGAATTTTGGGATGTTACAAACTACCACCCTTAAAATGAATCTCGTCCTCGAGATTCGGAGAGGCTAGAAAGAATAGGTTAGGGTTTGGGGTCTTCTCAAAGTCCATCGATCATCTCCGAGGTCTCGGGTGCTACCACCCTTAGAAACATTGTTACGGTTCCATCAAAACTCATATACTCCATCCTTATCGTTGACAGTGTCAGTCTTCTCAGATAATCTCTTCTCTGGGCTCTTCCGGTAGTGGCATAACCTTTTCCTCAATTCCTTTGTCCTTTCATCTTTGTAAGGTTATCCCGAAACTGGGTCTTCATAGCTGACGGTCTGGCGCCAAGACTAAACAACTATCGATATCTCATGGCGGTCAACAATTTACGGTTTCTCCTGCAGGAAAGGGTCTGGGTTGAACCTCACCGTATAACCTACGGTTGGCAACAACTGCCGTGTACAAGGGAAAAATTACGTATACCATTCTAAGGTTTAACAAGGTTTAATATCGTCGTCTCTCTACTATAGGCAAGTCACTCAGATTTACCATCCCATATAGCAAAGCGAATAATAAGAGTAAGTCGGTATGGTGATCAATCCATCCCGCACCCAAATCATTACCATGTATACAGTTTAGCGAATCTCGCATACTAACACTCGGTCAACCTCACAAGCATTGCATGATTTCTCTTGTCGATGAACCAAGTTCGGAAAATCCATTGATTCTGCAAGCCAAACAAACATCTATCGTTACTTAACAACTCTCAGGTTTTGCGTAAACTCCTATAGAATCGTCGGTTGATACAAGTCGTAACTTCTTCCAGGGTTTTTCCTTCAGCAAGAGTGTGCTTGCTTCTTGGCAGGTCCTGGGGCCTGTGGGTTATGGCCCATCTCATTACTTGTAATCCTTGAACTCATCTTCGGGTAACTGATCATTAGTCCAACTTCCAACTTCCTAGTATTCTTAATCCCATCCAATCGTATGGACTTTCTTCCTTTGGCACCAAACTAGGACATGATTACTCTGACTCATCATGGAGTTTCCATTGATCCATATTTCCAACATCATACCTCCTTTATATCCAATAGCACTTCATCTCTTCATCCTCGTGGGATGTCCCACATACCGTGATAAAACTTATACTTATGAAATCCATACTCTACTTCGTGGAACATCATTATCCTTTCCAGGGTCAAGCGTCCTTACAAGGAAATATTGGCCATCTCTGCATGACACTTCTTCAACTGGGAATCGTGAAACACATCATGAACTCCTGACAGTCCTTCGGGTGACTCCAACTTGTTGGTAACTTCTCCCATACGCTCCAATACGTGGTATGGTCCTACAAACCTCGGGGCTAACTGTCCCTTAATTCCAATCCGTTTAACTCCTCGCAGAGGGAACACATGAAGACATGCTCTGTTTTTCCAATTTCATAGACTACCTCCTTGAGTTTTTTTTTGAGTCTGCATAACTCTTCTGCCTGGACTGAGCTACCTTCAGTCTATCTCGAATCAGCTTAACATTCTCTTCTGACTCCTTGATCACATTTGGTCCAAACAACTGACGGTCTCCAACTTCATCCCACATCAACGGTGTCTGGCTCTTTCTCCCATACAAAGCTTCAAAAAGGGGCCATCTTCAAACTGACTTGGTAGCTATTCTTGAATGAGAAACTCCGCGTGAGGTAAATTATCATCACTACTAGATCCATAATCTAGCGCACACGCTCTCAACATGTCCTCCAAAATCTGATTGACTCTCTTGATTTATCCATCTGTCTGCGGATGAAAGGCTGTACTGAACTCTAGCCTAGTACCCAAAGTCTGGTGCAGCTGATTCCAAAACTTTGAGGTAAACTGCGTTCCTCTACGATGGTCCTCGGAACTCCATGCAGACATACGATCCTTTCTCAAATATATATCTTGGCCAACTTCACACTTGTATAGGTGGTTTTCTCTGGGATAAAGCGAGCCACTTTGATCAAGCGAATAAACTATTACCCAGATAGAATCATATCCCGTTCGGGTTCTGGGAAATCTGGTAATGAAATCCATGCCAAGCTTATCCTGCTTCCATTCAGGTATTAGCATAGGCTGCAATAATCCTGCTGACTTCTGATGCTCTGCTTTTACTTTCTCTGACATACATCACTTACGACTACATACTCCGTAATATCCTCCTTCATACCAGTCCACCAGAAACACTCCTTCAAATCCAAATACATCTTGGTGTTTCCAGGGCGAATCAAGTATGGTGAGTCATGAGCCTCCTGAAGTATTAACTTCCTGATCTTTGCATTATTGGCACATATACACTATTCTCAAACCATAAGGTGTCGTGTTCATCCTTATGAAAACCTTTGGCCTTTCCTTTGCTCATCCTCTCTTTTACCTCAGCAATCTCTTTGTCATCCTTCTGAACTTCACGGATCTTTTCCAACAATGTAAACTGAACTTCCATTGCTGCAACAAAACCTTTGGGAACAATCTCCAATCGAAGTTCCCTGAAAATCCTCGGCTAACTCCTTTGATAATCCTCTACTTATGAGGGTATTCGTCCTTCTTTTCTTTATGGTTGTGTCCTATTTCTCCACAGAGCTTGTACGCACAAGGTTTCTTCATATCTTTTCCATAAGGCTTCAACTTCTGGGTCACAAACCGAGACTTTAGCAAAGTCAACTTAATTCTTCCCAAGTAGTTACTCCTTGTCATCCGTTGATGGTTTGGTACATCCTCCACCAGGTAGCAACACTTCTTTCAAAGAATGGAAGAGCGTGCTGGGCCATATCCTTTCCGACTATAGGGTTGTTCTCCATATGATCCTCCATGTTCTGAATCCATCGGTCTGTCTCCAATTGACTCATCGGTCCAGAAAATACAAGCTCATCTCCATTCATCCTCTATTGGGTCCATGGGTTTGGGGTGGGATAAGAGAGATCGAGAGGGATGCACTCAATACAAAAAAAAAAGTTTTGAAAAGACAGATTTTATTGTGGCTGTCGGAAAAACATCAAACAAATGACAGCTCACAATCGTCGCATCTAACGTATGTATGTAACAGGGGTTTGGTCTTCTAAAGGTCAATAGATCTTCAACGTCTCCAAACTCTTCAAATCTTTGTTCATGCCTCCAATGGCTTCTTCCGATCATGCTTGTCCTGCTCAAGTTCTTTTGCCAGATCATCTCTGTTGACGCGAAGTCTCTCGCGACGTCCTTCAATATTTCTGGAGTTACGTTCCAACTGCCGGTTTCAACATCCTTGACATGATCCATGATCCTACTATCCTTCAGTTATTGTCAAATCTCCGGTATCTCGATGTTTTGCTCCTTCATCTTGTCTACTTTCAGCTTCTGGGTCCTGAGTTCTTCACCAATTGCCTTATTGTCAAATATTGCTTCTTGTAGGTCCATCTTAACTTCCTGATGTAACACTCCAGATCCTGGTGAATACACCAGCTAAGGTTAACACTCCACGTTTGCAGATAGATGCTCCATCAGCTTTCTACCATCCAATCCTTCCATGCATCTGCATGCTTTAACTCCGCACGGTGACAATAGCATAGGCGGGCGATAACATCATGGATAGCCGTGTTTTTTTTTTATTTTGCTCTTGTCATTTCCATGAGTTAATAACTCCTGCCTTAGGGTTCTCTTGACAAAACTTTGAGTTACTAACTCTCCATGCTCCGGTCTTTCTCCGATACACCTTGATCTCGGTATTGATAACTTCCATAGTCTGCCAGGTTCCATAAAGGTAGCCTTCCTGGGTCATACAAATTTGGGAATTCTTCAGAGCCTTCAAATTCTCCAAGTCTTCGGAGTCTTCAACAGTTGTAGTTTCCATTTACACGGTAAAATCCTCTTCATTCCAAATGGTCTTAGTTGTCCGATATCTTGTCTCCTTGGAGTGGTCTCATCAGTCAAATCTTCGAGTGGTCAAAAGGGAAAAGGGTATGCTCTCACTAAAGGAAATTTTTGAATAAGCTCAGAAGAGAAGAGAGGTAAAAAGATCTTTTTTGAAAATGAAGTTGTAGAGAAAAATCTTTCCTATGGGCTTGTCATTTTCTAGGGTCACGTCCTACAGTCAACATGTGCTCTGATACCATCTTGTAGCGACCCGACCCGAATGGATCAAGTCTCTGTGCTTCCGTGTCATCCCTGGATCGGTATGCTGACACACACAGTACTCGAAGGATTTATAACAGAGGTAAATCACATGTATAAAGTAACGTAAAACTATTACCTCAATCCAAAATATAGCGGAAGCAACAAGGTTGTGGATTCCCATCAACACCAACGGCAAAGTTGAGTATAGGAAATCGTAACCCTAACGTGCCACTTACTCGTCGTCTGAAAAGTCTGCAACATGAAAAGTTGCAGCCCGAAAACGGGTCAGCACATGGAATATGCTGGCAATGTAACACATAGAGAGTAATGAAAGAATAGGCTATACTACATGCATATATGGCTGGTGGAAAGCTCTATGGTTACAGTTTTTGCGAAAAGCCAATTTTTCCCTACTTCAAAGGAATAATTTTGTTTAACTATCATGGTGGTTGTTAAACATTGAGAATGGTTGACAGCATCCTCAATCCCAATTAAAAGTACTCATTAAACCCAAACAAATTATAATAAGTAACGTGTTGAGATCAACAGGATAATCCAAGAACTAGATACTCAAAATGTCCATAACCGGGGACACGGCTAATCATGATTAGTTTGTTACTCTGCAGAGGTTTGCGCACTTTTCCCACAAGACTCGATCGCCTCCGTTTGGTTTCTCGCACTACAGGGTGTTTGAGAAGGCGGATGACCGAGACATAGTCTTTCAGAAGCGCTAGCACCTTACATGTGGGGTAAACCGGTACACCTACATCCCCTACATCTGCTAGTCTACCCCGTAAGAGTTCGCACAACTTAGTCAACTATGCTAGAGCCCATAGTAGCATGTGGCTGCACACGGAAGTTTCTAGCATGAAAGATCTTATGATCCCTTTGAGCCTGGGTGGCGGTCCGAAAAAAAAACAGGCAAGTCCTGATAGACATCAGGTGCCTCAATCCACCCAGATGTGTGTTTAGGTTGCCACCTTAGATAAGCCATTAATTAACAATCTCACATCTGTCATGGATATTCACTCACCCAATCCACGTCTACTAGCATAGCATAGCATAATAAGCAAACGTAGAAGTAACTCCCAAGGTTTCATAAGTAACAGGTAATAGGTACTACCTCATCTACTTCCCATCCCACAATTTAATTAGATCCTAACAATGCAAGTGTTTGAGGGTTTGATCTAATGCAATAAAACTGGGTAGTAGGAAAAATATGATCAAGTGTTACTTGCCTTGCTGATGATCCGCGAGTCCTAGGGTTTCGAAGTAACAAGCGGCGCAATCCGGGTAATCTATCGCAGACAAACAACAAGCATACAATAAGTACTCATCTAATGCACAGGGAAATCTCGAATAAAAGATCTAACCAGAGAGTTCAACTTAAGAACCCTGGTTGCAAAAGAATCGAATCAAATAAAGCATCGAAAGTCAAACGACGAAAGAAAACAACTCGGTTCTAGCAAGTTGAAACTAGGTCAAAATTTTACAGTAACAAAACTTAGTTTAAGTTGGTTAGTCGGAACGGCGGTTTCGAGGCGAAACTCCAGGCATTTGAATCACCTGATTCCGATAAACGAGCAAGAAGATAGACTAGAAAGAAGATCGGATCTGAAATCACGATCGGAAGAATCGCGGAATAAATCCGACGAGAAAAGAGAACGACGAACGGTTATACGAACGGACGTTCATTAACCTAGAAGAATCCGGTGATCACGTTCGTTAGGACGAACGGTCCGGCGAACGGTAAAAGGCAACTAAATCGGAGAAGAAAACGAATCCGATCTAGGGTTTCGGAGAAGAAATCCGAACGAAAAACTGATCTAGAAAACCGGAACGGTTTAGAGAAGAAAAGAATCGGAACAATTAGAAGAAAACGATCCGAGAAAAGAAAAGGTGACGCGGCGCGGGGCTACAAAATAAAAAAAAAATCTAAACGAACTCCAAAATTAATACAGTAAACTTTCCCCGACTCCTAAAAATGAGCCGAACAAAATGAACTTTTCTCCGGACCTAAAATGCAATTTTTGAAAACGCGCATTTTTCCCTATCCAAATAAAATGCAAATAAACACCGGAAAGCAAAATTGATATATTTATTATATCTTCATTTTTCCTAAATTTGGGAAAGTCATATTATTCCCTCTCTATTTTTTGATAACGGAAAAATAATTGAAGATGAAATAAATAAATCAAATGATCCTCTTTTCAATTCGAGAAAACTCTCAAATATGAAAATAACGAAATCTCCAACTCTCTCCAAGGGTCCTTGAGTTGCGTGAAATTTCTAGGATCGACCAAAATGCAAGAAAATAAAGTATGCATGATGATCTATTCCAAATTGAAAATAAATTCAAAGGGGCTTTGAATTTAATTCTTTGAAACTCCCAACTCATATTTCATATAATTTGAAGAAGTCATTTTATCTTCTCTCGTGAAAATCATTGAGTCGCATAAAGTTTCAGAATTGGAATATTTCCAAATGAAATTCAAATATTCTCAACACCCCTTGTCATTTAAATAAATGGAAGAAGTCATGTCATCTTCTCTCTAGGGTTTTGTGTTTGAAAAGCATTTGAATTCACGGAGAGCATAAAATGCAAAAATGAAAGTTTGGGAAAGTCCTTTTATTCCCTCTCATTTAACTTCCAAAAGTTTCGAATTCACTCACTTTCAGTCAATCAATCAAGCAATCAATCAAATCTATCTATTTGTTTATAACATTCCAAAATTTAGAATTTTGGGATGTTACAAACTACCACCCTTAAAATGAATCTCGTCCTCGAGATTCGGAGAGGCTAGAAAGAATAGGTTAGGGTTTGGGGTCTTCTCAAAGTCCATCGATCATCTCCGAGGTCTCGGGTGCTACCACCCTTAGAAACATTGTTACGGTTCCATTAAAACTCATATACTCCATCCTTATCGTTGACAGTGTCAGTCTTCTCAGATAATCTCTTCTCTGGGCTCTTTCGGTAGTGGCATAACCTTTTCCTCAATTCCTTTGTCCTTTCATCTTGGTAAGGTTATCCCGAAACTGGGTCTTCATAGCTGACGGGTCTGACGCCAATGCTAAACAACTATCGATATCTCGTGGTGGTCAACAATTTATGGTTTCTCCTCCAGGAAATGGGTCTGTGTGATCCTCACCGTATAACCTACGGTTGGCACAGCTGCCGTGTACAAGGGAAAAATACCTATACTATTCTAAGGTTTAACAAGGTTTTGATCGTCGTCTCTCCACTATAGGTAAGTCACTCAGATTTACCATCCCATATAGCAAAGCGAATAATAAGAGTAAGTCGGTATGGTGATCAATCCATCCCGCACCCAAATCATTTCCTTGTACATGGTTTAGCGAATCTCGCATTCTAACACTCGGTCATCCTCACAAGCATTGCAGAATTCTTCTTGTCGACGAATCAAGTTCGGAAAATCCATTGATTCTGCAAGCCAAACAAACATCTATCGTTACTTAACAACTCTCAGGTTTTGCGTAAACTCCTATAGAATCGTCGGTTGATACAAGTCGTAACTTCTTCCAGGGTTTTTCCTTCAGCAAGAGTGTGCTTGCTTCTTGGCAGGTCCTGGGGCCTGTGGGTTATGGCCCATCTCATCACTTGCAAATCTTGAACTCATCATCTGGGCAACTGATCATTATCCCAACATCCAACTTCCTGGCATACTTAAAATCCATGTACTGTCTCTTTTCCTTATATTTGCACCAAACGGGGACATGATTACTCAGACTCTTCATGGAATTTCCATTGATCCATATTTCCAACATCATACCTCCTTTATATCCAATAACACTTCATCTCTTCATCCTCGTGGGATGTCCCACATACCGTGATAAAACTTATACTTATGAAATCCATACTCCACATCATTATCCTTTCCGCGGTCAAGCGTCCTTATAGGGGAATATTGGCCATCTCTGCATGGCACTTCTTCAACTGGGAAACGTAAAACACATCTTGAACTCCTGACAGTCCTCCGGGTGACTCTAACTTGTTGGCCACTTCTCCATACGCTCCAAAACTCGGTATGGTCCTACAAACCTCGGGGCTAACTGTCCCTTAACTCCAATCCGTTTAACTCCTCGCAGAGGGAACACATGAAGACATGCTCTGTCTCCAATTTCATAGACTACCTCCTTGTGTTTTTAAGTCTGCATAACTCTTCTACCTGGACTGAGCTACCTTCAGTCTATCTCGAATCAGCTTAACATTCTCTTCTGACTCCTTGATCACATTTGGTCCAAACAACTGACGGTCTCCAACTTCATCCCACATACTCTTGGGGCATCACACATATCGAGACAAAACTCGTATTTCATTTTGCCCAAAATCCATGCAGTGGAGTATCTTTATCCTTTCTGGGGTCAAAGGTTCTTACAGGGTACTACCACCCTTAAAATACACAAATCTTCCATAGACCATATTTCTCTTATCCTCAAAAATGGTCAAAAATCCTCCTTCATAGAGTAGCAACTCATAAAATCCATATCAGTACCAACGAGGCTAACTTTATTAATTCTCAAATCATTACAATCTCCTGTTTTTACATTACATGCCTCAATTCAATACCTCTATATAAAAGAAAATGTTCTCACTACCACTACTATATTACTTCTGTTACAAACTCAACTATTTATCACAAGTCTCCTTCTCCTTCGGACAACCTCTGGCAAAGTGCCCTGCTCCATTACAACGGAAACACATTACTTCTGACAGGTTTCGAGGTTTCCTCAGGATCACATAGCCTCCTTGGGTCCTTATCTTCCCTCTTGGGAAATCGTTGAAGTAGTGCCCTGAATTTTTGCACCTGAAACATGTGATATGACTCAGGTCTTTCTTTGTGGAAATTGGGTTGTTCCTCGAATCCAACCTACTTCTCTTCCTGGACCTTTCCATTCCAATCATGGCTTCTATTTCCCGTGGGTCATATTCTACTTCCTCCGTCGGGAATTCTACTAGATTCCCGTTCATACAATTCTGGGAGATGTGTCCTTCTTCTCCACATGAATAGCATGACTTAGTGCAGGGTCTAATTGGCTCTTCTTTGGGTGTGTCCTCCACCTCTTTCTTCATCACAGGTTCTTCTAAACCTTCCATGAGAGCTCCTTTCATTGCTTCTTCCTTCAGCTGGATGGTTCGTTGTACCATGGGGTAAATGTGACACTGAGCAGGGTAGTGGGTAGTCCCTTGACACAAGAAACAAGTAATCTGTCTAGTTGGGCATTCTTCAGTTGGGTGACTTCCTTCACAATTAGGGCATTCATCCTTGTGTTCCTTATGGGTGTGTCCGATTTGTCCACAAATCTTGCATGCACAAGGTTTCTTCATATCCTTTCCATAAGGCTTCAACTTCTGGGACACAAACTGAGACTTTAGCAAAGTCAACTTAAATTCTTTCCAAGTGGTTACTCCTTGCCATCCATTGATGGTTTGGTACATCCTCCACCAAGTAGCAGCACCTCTTTCAAAGCATTGAAGAGCATGCTGGGCCATATCCTTTCCGACTATAGGGTTGTTCTCCATATGATCCTCCATGTTCTGAATCCATCGGTCTGTCTCCAATTGACTCATCGGTCCAGAAAATACAAGCTCATCTCCATTCATCCTCTATTGGGTTCAAGGGTTTGGGGTGAGATAAGAGAGATCAAGAGAGAGGAATGCACACAATACAAACAAAAGTTTTGAAAAGACAGATTTTGTGGTGGCTGTCGAAAAAAAACATCAAACAATTGACAGCTCACAAACGTCGCATCTAACGTAAGTATATAATAGGGGTTTGGTCTTCTAGAGGTCTATGAATCTTCAACGTCTCCAAACTCTTCAAGTCTTTGTTCATGCCTCCAATGGCTTCTTCCAATCGTGCTTGTCCTGCTCAAGTTCTTTTGCCAGATCATCTCTGTTGACGCGAAGTCTCTCGCGACGTCCTTCAATATTTCTGGAGTTACGTTCCAACTGCCGGTTTCAACATCCTTGACATGATCCATGATCCTACTGTCCTTCAGTTACTGTCAAATCTCCGGTATCTCGATGTTTTGCTCCTTCATCTTGTCTACTTTCAGCTTCTGGGTCCTGAGTTCTTCACCAATTGCCTTATTGTCAAATATTGCTTCTTGTAGGTCCATCTTAACTTCCTGATGTAACACTCCAGATCCTGGTGAATACACCAGCTAAGGTTAACACTCCAACGTTTGCAGATAGATGCTCCATCAGCGTTCTACCATTCAATTTTTCCATGCATCTGCACGCTTAACTCCGCACGGTGACAATAGCATAGGCGGGCGATAACATCATGGATAGCCGTGTTTTTTTTTTTATTTTGCTCTTGTCATTTCCATGAGTTAATAACTCCTGCCTTAGGGTTCTCTTGACAAAACTTTGAGTTACTAACTCTCCATGCTCCGGTCTTTCTCCGTTACACCTTGATCTCGGTATTGATAACTTCCATAGTCTGCCAGGTTCCATAAAGGTAGCCTTCCTGGGTCATACAAATTTGGGAATTCTTCAGAGCCTTCAAATTCTCCAAGTCTTCGGAGTCTTCAACAGTTGTAGTTTCCATTTACACGGTAAAATCCTCTTCATTCCAAATGGTCTTAGTTGTCCGATATCTTGTCTCCTTGGAGTGGTCTTATCAGTCAAATCTTCGAGTGGTCAAAAGGGAAAAGGGGTATGGTCTCACTAAAAAGAATTTTGAATAAGCTCAGAAGAGAAGAGAGGTAAAAAGATCTTTTTTTTGAAAATGAAGTTGTAGAGAAAAATCTTTCCTATGGGCTTGTCATTTTCTAGGGTCACGTCCTACAGTCAACATGTGCTCTGATACCATCTTGTAGCGACCCGACCCGAATGGATCAAGTCTCTGTGCTTATGTGTCATCCCTGGATCAGTATGCTGACACACACAGTACTCGAAGGATTTATAACAGAGGTAAATCACATGTATAAAGTAACGTAAAAACTATTACCTCAATCCAAAATATAGCGGAAGCAACAAGGTTGTGGATTCCCATCAACACCAACGGCAAAGTTGAGTATAGGAAATCGTAACCCTAACGTACCACTTACTCGTCGTCTGAAAAGTCTGCAACATGAAAAGTTGCAGCCCGAAAACGGGTCAGCACATGGAATATGCTGGCAATGTAACACATAGAGAGTAATGAAAGAATAGGCTATACTACATGCATATATGGCTGGTGGAAAGCTCTATGATTACAGTTTTTGCGAAAAGCCAATTTTTCCCTACATCAAAGGAATAATTTTGTTTAACTATCATGGTGGTTGTTAAACATTGAGAATGGTTGACAGCATCCTCAATCCCAATTTAAAAGTACTCATTAAAACCCAATAGCTTTTATTAGAGGTAACATGTTGAGATTCACAAAGATATTCAAGTACTAGATACTCAAAATGTCCATAACCGGGGACACGGCTAATCATGATTAGTTTGTTACTCTGCAGAGGTTTGCGCACTTTTCCCCACATGACTCGATCGCCTCCGTTTGTTTTCTCGCACTACATGGTGTTTGAGAAACGGATGACCGAGACATAGTCTTTCAGAAGCACTAGCACCTTACATGTGGGGTAGACCGGTACACCTACATCCCCTACATCTGCTAGTCCACCCCGTAAGAGTTCGCACAACTTAGTCAACTATGCTAGAGCCCATAGTAGCATGTGGCTGCACACGGAAGTTTCTAGCATGAAAGATCTTATGATCCCTTAGAGCCTGGGTGGCGGTCCGAAAAAAACAGGCAAGTCCTGATAGACATCAGGTGCCTCAATCCACCCAGATGTGTGTTTAGGTTGCCACCTTAGATAAGCCATTAATTAACAATCTCACATCTGTCATGGATATTCACTCACCCAATCCACGTCTACTAGCATTGCATAGCATAATAAGCAAACGTAGAAGTAACTCCCAAGGTTTCATAAGTAACAGGTAATAGGTACTACCTCAATTCTACTTCCCAACCCACAATTTAATTAGATCCTAACAATGCAAGTGTTTGAGGGTTTGATCTAATGCAATAAAACTGGGTAGTAGGAAAGATATGATCAAGTGTTACTTGCCTTGCTGATGATCCGCGAGTCCTAGGGTTTCGAAGTAACAAGCGGCGCAATCCGGGTAATCTATCGCAGACAAACAACAAGCATACAATAAGTACTCATCTAATGCACAGGGAAATCTCGAATAAAAGATCTAACCAGAGATTTCAACTTAAGAACCCTGGTTGCAAAAGAATCGAATCAAATAAAGCATCGAAAGTCAAACGACGAAAGAAAACAACTCGGTTCTAGCAAGTTGAAACTAGGTCAAAATTTTACAGTAACAAAACTTAGTTTAAGTTGGTTAGTCGGAACGGCGGTTTCGAGGCGAAACTCCAGGCATTTGAATCACCTGATTCCGATAAACGAGCAAGAAGATAGACTAGAAAGAAGATCGGATCTGAAATCACGATCGGAAGAATCGCGGAATAAATCCGACGAGAAAAGAGAACGACGAACGGTTAAACGAACGGACGTTCATTAACCTAGAAGAATCCGGTGATCACGTTCGTTAGGACGAACGGTCCGGCGAACGGTAAAAAGGCAACTAAATCGGAGAAGAAAACGAATCCGATTTAGGGTTTCGGAGAAGAAATCCGAACGAAAAACTGATCTAGAAAACCGGAACGGTTTAGAGAAGAAAAGAATCGGAATGATTAGAAGAAAACGATCCGAGAAAAGAAAAGGTGACACGGCGCGGGGCTAGTACCTCGAAGAGCGAGGGGCTCCGGCGGCGGCGTAAGGCGGCGGCGGCGTTGGGTGTGGGGTGGCGCGGTGGTGAGGCGGCGGCGGCGTTGGGTGGCGCGGTGGTGAGGCGGCGGCGGCTGGGTGGCGCGGTTGTGAGGCGGAGGAGAGGAG
>NW_021182809.1:0-1265 GCF_002162155.2 Triticum dicoccoides | reverse complement strand
CCTGCAACGCCGACTCCGACCGCACCCGAACTCCGGCGGCCGCAGCCGAGCTCGCCGCCGTCGACTCCGGCCACCCCAGGCCCAGCCACGGCCACCGTTCGACGCGCGGGAGCAAGAGCTCTCCAACGAGCCCAAGAACGGCCTCGCCCGTGCCCTGTAGCGCGATCCCGCATCGCGCCGCCGTCTCGGGCCTCGCCGGCGTCACGTCGCCGGTGGGTTTGACCCACTTTGACCACGGCAGGAACCCCCCCTGAGTCCCTGACAGGTGGGCCCAGCCCTGTAGCTAATTAGGATTAGCGCTAACCACTGTTAGTTAACCCCCTGACACTGACTAGTGGGCCCCAGCGCCACTAATTAGTAATTAGGATTAATTTAACCCTGTTTAACCCCCCTGTCACTGACGTGTGGGCCCCACACGTCAGGTTTGACCTCAGCTAGCCGCAGTTGACCACTGACGTCATGCTGACGTCATGCTGGCGCAATAATTATATTTCTAGATTTAAATTAAATCAGGAAATTCCAGAATATTATTTAAACTTCAAAAATTCATAACTTTTATTCTGTAACTCCAAATTGGACAAATTATATATGAAAAATGATCAGAAAAATCCAATCTATCCATCTGTACTATGTTCATGCATGATCAAACAAGTTAAATTGATGTTTCAAGCAGAACAAGGAAAAGCACTTTAAAAGGCCATATTTGAATTTGAAATTTGAATCCTTGATTCAAATTTGTTCAAACCCTTCTGGTTTTAGTTGCATTAGCCCAACACACTCATATTTCTATGTTTCATGCATGCATCATATTGTTGCACATTGTTTGGTGATGGTTGTGTGTCGGTGTCCTTTGCGACAGGTTCTGCCTCCGAGGAGTACCGCGATTACCCTAACGAAGAACCGTATCAGTGCATCGAACCATCAGGCAAGCAACCAACCATTTGATCATATCGATACAATCCCATGTTCTCGCTCCTGCTCTCTTTTACTGCATTAAGACAACGCGATTCAAACTGCTGTGTGCTACGGTAGTTGAACCCATTTCCTCTGCATGACCTGTCATTGCCACAGTAACTAGATGAAACCCACTAGCATGTGTAGGAGTTGATTGAGCCCTATGTATGTGTTGTTCCTACCTTGCTATGCCTGCTATGCTTAGAGTCGTGTCAGGTCTGGTTCATCTGGGTGATGGGCTAGAGTGAAATGATTATGTCGGTAATGAGAGTGGTGTGGTGAACACGATTTGGTAAAGGTATCGATGAGAG
>NW_021182808.1:0-5224 GCF_002162155.2 Triticum dicoccoides | reverse complement strand
GGTTCTGCACTAGTGACTGTATCCACTGGTGCCCTCCATACCAACACTTGATTTTTTATTTTACAACATAAAGTAAATTCATTATTCATTTCGGGACTGGGCATCACTAAAACCTTTGTCGTACTCTCGTGCAATGACAAGTGAATAAACACTCATCTTGAGAATAACACATCTAGCATGGAAAATATTGGTCACCCTTCACTACCTCGCGAGCGGTAGAGCACACAAAAGAGAATTTTATTTTGAAAATTTGAGATGGCACATGCAAATTTGCTTAGAACGGCATGGAAATTAAGGCAAAACTCATTTAAAGGGTTTTGATGCACAAGTAGTGATCATAATTAGTGCAAAATTAAGGCTAGCAAAAAGATTGAGCGCGACCAACCAAAAAGCAAAAAATCTCGTACCCAAGCATTAAGCATAAGTAACATCGAATAATGCACCATAAGTAGGATATAAATTTCATTGCATAACTATTGGCTTTCGTGCTTGCATAGGGAATCACAAACTTTAACATCATTATTCTTACTAAAGAACAATTACTCATCAACATGACTCACATATCATATCATCATATCTCAAGACCATTGTTAAGAATCAAGTTTATTTTGTCCAATGATCTTCATGAAAGTTTTTATTATATCCTCCTTGGATATCTATGACTTTGGGACTATTTTCATAAGTGTCTTTTGATAAGCTCAAACAAATATAAGTGAAGATCATGAGCATAATTTTTATTTCTCTCAAAATAATCTTTGTGAAGCAAGAGAGAATTTCTTAAAACTTTACTAACTCCCAAATAAATCTAATTCAAGAATGAGAGCATTTCTTCAAACATAACAAAGCACACCGTGCGCAAAAAGATATAAGTGAAGCACAAGAGCAAATCCATGGCTCTAGAAATTTAAGTGAAGCATAGGAGCAAGCATAGCATAATTTTTGGCTCTCTCAAAAGGGTGTGTCCAGAAAGGATTCCACACTTAAAACACAAAGCAAAACAAGCAAAGACTCATACCACACAAGACGCTCCAAGCAAAACTCATATTACGTGACGAATAAAAATATAGCTTCAAGTAAAATACCAATGCTTGTTAGAAGAAAGCGGGGATGCCACTTGGGGGCATCCCCAAGCTTTGTTGCTTTCTACTTATTTGAATATTTTCTTGGGGTGCCTCGAGCATCCACTAGCTTAGCCTTTTGCTAATCCTTATTCCTTCATCCATCATAATATCACCCAAAACTTGAAAACATCAATCACACAAAACTCAAGCAAAACATTCGTGAGATCCATTAGTATAAGAAAGCAAACCACTACTATAAGTACTGTAGCAAACCTATTTTTCCACTATATCTACTGTATTCCAACTTTTCTATGGCAAAAAATCATAAAAGAAAACCATAGATTCATCAAAACAAGCACACAACGCAAAGAAAACATAACATGTCAAAATCAGAACAGTCTGTAGCAATCTGTATATTTCGAATACTTCTGTAACTCCAATTTTTTTGAAATAAGTTGGTGTACGTGAGAACTTTGTCTATTAATCTTCTGAAAATAGAATCAACTCAAAATCACTCTTCTGTAAAACATGACATATAATCTCGTAAGCGCAAAAGTTTCTGTTTTTCAGCAAGATCAAATAAACTTTCAACCAAATCTTCCCAAAGGCCTTGCTTGGCACAAACACTAATTAAAACACAAAAAACACTATCATAACAGTAGCATAATTGTTCTAACACACAAGAACATAAACCAAAAAGCAAAAATAAATTTTATTCATTGGGTTGCCTCCCAACGAGCGCTATCGTTTTACGCCCCTAGCTAGGCATAACGCGTAGGATCTGAGTTTTCTCTCCCTTGGTTCTAGATCCACAAGATGCCCTCATGATTGATTCATATTGTGCCCTAATTCTTGTTCTAGGGAAGTGTTCCATTCCCTTCTTTATTGGAAATTGAAATTTAATATTTCCTTCTTTCATATCAATCACGACACCAATAGTACACAAAAATGGTCTACCAAGAATAATTGGACAAGACAGATTGCAATCAATGTCAAAAACAATAAAATTTATGGGCACATAATTCCTATTTGCAAGAATAAGAACATCATTAATTCTTCCCATAGGTTTTTTAATAGTGGAATACGCCAAGTGCAGCTAGCACCCAAGTCACACAAAGAAAAACACTCATAATTTTTAATCTTGATTTTGATAGTAGGTTCCCAGTCATCATGCAATTTTCTAGGAATTGAAACTTCTAATTCCAACTTTTCTTCAAAAGCTTTCATCATGGCATCAACAATATGTTTAGTAAAAGCTTTATTTTGTTCATAAGCATGGGGTGAATTTATCATGGATTGCAACAAAGAAATACAATCAACCAAAGAGCAGCTATCATAATTAAAGTCTTTGTAATCCAAAATAGTGGGCACATTACTAGTTAAAGTCTTGACCTCTTCAAACCCACTTTTATCAATTTTCTCAACAAGATTTTCATCCTCCGAATCATAGGGTCGCCTTCTAACTAAAGTTGACTCTTCTTCAGTCCCTTTTTCATCAATCTTAAATTTACTAAACAAAGAATCAATAGAAGAAACACCAATCATTTTAAGATCTTCATCACTTTTATCTTCTAACGAGATTGGTTTAGCAGCCATTTGATTCACTAAAGAAGCTTGTGCATCATATATTTTTCCCAACAAACTTTCAGCAAAAACATACTTAGATTGAAAATTGCAAACTTCTATAATAATATCATCAAATTGTTTCTTTATAGCTTCTACCACAACGGAGTGTTCCTTAAGTTCTTCAGTAAAATATTTATTATGCTCACATTGTGTAATCCTATATTCCTTAGTACTTTTCTCAATTTCAAGCAAAATATTTGTATAAGGAACATCATAATATTTTCTTTGAGACATCATGACAACACCAACAAGAACGCACACAAAAATAGATCTGACGAGAAAACGGTGAACGAAAAAGAGGGCAAATAAAACAACAAATTGTTGTGAAGTTGGGCAGAGGAAAATGAGAGGCAAATGGAAAATAATGTAAATTGCGAGGAGACAAGATTTTTTATTAGGAACCTGGTTGATGTTGAAGATCCTCCCCGGCAATGGCGCCAGAAATTCCTTTTGATGTCTGCTAGAACTACGTCAGTATTTCCCCAAAGAGGAAGGGATGATGCAGTATAGCTACGGTAGGTATTTCCCTCAGTGATGAGACCAAGGTTATCGAACTAGTAGGAGAACCTCCTCACACCACATAAATAGCACCTGCATAGAAATAACAAATACTCGCAACCCTACGTGTTAAAGGGGTAGTCAATCCCTTTTGGGTACGGCGCCTCAAGATAGGCAAATAACGTGAGGTAAAAGTGGTAGATAGGATAAATAGATCGCGAAACAAATAAATTGCAGCAAGGTATTTTCGTATTTTTGGTTTAATAGATCTGAAAATAAATGCAAAGGAAAATAGATTGCAAAGGCAAATATGATGAAAAGAGACCCGGGGGCAGTAGGTTTCACTAGTGGCTTCTCTCGAGAAAAATAGCAAACAGTGGGAAAACAATTATTGTTGGGCAATTGATAGAACTTCAAATAATCATGACGATATCTAGGCAATGGTCATTATATAGGCATCACATCCAAGATTAGTAGACCGACTCCTGCCTGCATCTACTACTATTACTCCACACATCGACCGCTATCCAACATGCATCTAGTGTATTAAGTTCATGGAAAAACGGAGTAATGCAATAAGAACGATGACATGATGTAGACAACATCCGTTTATCTATTGCGTAGATATAGATCCCATCTTGTTATCCTTAGTAGCAACGACACATATGTGTCGGTTCCCGTTCTGTCACTGGGATCAAGCACCGTAAGATCGAACCCACTACAAAGCACCTGTTCCCATTGCAAGATAAACAAATCAAGTTGGCCAAACAAAACCAAAATATCGGATAAGAAATACGAGGCTATAAGGAATCATGCATATAAGAGATCAAAGAAGACTAAATAACTTTCATGGAAAAAAACATAGATCTGATCATAAACTCAAAGTTCATCGGATCCCAACAAACACACCGCAAAAAGGCTTACATCATATGGATCTCCAAGAGACCATTGTATTGATAATCAAGAGAGAGAGAGGAAGCCATCTAGATACTCATGCATCATCGGAGAGGCACCAATGGAAGTGGTGAACCCCTCCATGATGGTGTCTAGATTGGATCTGGTGGTTCTGGACTCTGTGGCGGCTGGAATTGATTTTAGTCGACTCCCCTAGGGTTTCTGGAATATTGGGGTATCTATAGAGCAAAGAGGTGGTTCAGGGGGCACCTGAGGTGGGCACAACCCACCAGGGCATGCCTGGGCTTCCAAGAGCGCCCTGGTGGGTGCTGCTCCCCTTGAGGCACCCCTAGGTGCTTCCTTGGCCCACTAGATGTCTTCTGGCCCAAAAAATCCTCCAGGAGTTTCGCTGCATTTGGAATCCATTTGATATCGATGTCCTGCGATGTAAAAAACCTGCAGAAAACAACAACTGGCACTAGGCACTATGTCAATAAGTTAGTACCAAAAAATGATATAAAATGACAATAAAATGATCGTAAAACATCCAAGAATGATAATATAACCGCATGCAACAATAAAAATTTATAGATACGTTGGAGACGTATCATATATATGTATATTGTTATTCCCTTTGTGGTATCATGTGAACGTCGACTACATGACACTTCACCATATTTGGGCCTAAGGGAATGCATTGTGGAGTAGTTATTAGATGATGGGTTGCTAGAGTGAAAGAAGCTTAAACCCTAGTTTATGCGCTACTTCGTAAGGGAATGACTTGGATCCAAAAGTTTAATGCTATGGTTAGATTTTATCTTAATACTTTTCTCGTAGTTACGAATGCTTGCGAGGGGGTTAATCATAAGTAGGAGGTTTGTTCAAGTAATAAAAACACCTAAGCACCAGTCCACCCACATGTAAAATTATCAAAGTAGCGAACACGAATCAAGCCAACATGATGAGAGTGATATGATGAAATTCCCGTGTACCCTCAAGAACATTTTGCTTATCATAAGAGATTGTTTTGGCTAGTCCTTTGCCTCAAAAGTACTGGGCTACCTTGCTGCACTTTTATTACTGTTACCTTTATTTACTGGTTAGAAATTATCTTTCTATCAAACTATCTATTACCGACAATTTCA
>NW_021182807.1:0-3017 GCF_002162155.2 Triticum dicoccoides | reverse complement strand
TGAAATTGTCGGTAATAGATAGTTTGATAGAAAGATAATTTCTAACCAGTAAATAAAGGTAACAGTAATAAAAGTGCAGCAAGGTAGCCCAGTACTTTTGAGGCAAAGGACTAGCCAAAACAATCTCTTATGATAAGCAAAATGTTCTTGAGGGTACACGGGAATTTCATCATATCACTCTCATCATGTTGGCTTGATTCGTGTTCGCTACTTTGATAATTTTACATGTGGGTGGACTGGTGCTTAGGTGTTTTTATTACTTGAACAAACCTCCTACTTATGATTAACCCCCTCGCAAGCATTCGTAACTACGAGAAAAGTATTAAGATAAAATCTAACCATAGCATTAAACTTTTGGATCCAAGTCATTCCCTTACGAAGTAGCGCATAAACTAGGGTTTAAGCTTCTTTCACTCTAGCAACCCATCATCTAATAACTACTCCACAATGCATTCCCTTAGGCCCAAATATGGTGAAGTGTCATGTAGTCGACGTTCACATGATACCACAAAGGGAATAACAATATACATATATATGATACGTCTCCAACGTATC
Organism: Triticum dicoccoides; assembly: GCF_002162155.2. NCBI lineage: Eukaryota > Viridiplantae > Streptophyta > Magnoliopsida > Poales > Poaceae > Triticum > Triticum dicoccoides. The sequence goes on along the minus strand of NW_021182807.1, from coordinate 2,462 downwards.
TATAAATTTTTATTGTTGCATGCGGTTATATTATCATTCTTGGATGTTTTACGATCATTTTATTGTCATTTTATATCATTTTTTGGTACTAACTTATTGACATAGTGCCTAGTGCCAGTTGTTGTTTTCTGCAGGTTTTTTACATCGCAGGACATCGATATCAAATGGATTCCAAATGCAGCGAAACTCCTGGAGGATTTTTTGGGCCAGAAGACATCTAGTGGGCCAAGGAAGCACCTAGGGGTGCCTCAAGGGGAGCAGCACCCACCAGGGCGCTCTTGGAAGCCCAGGCATGCCCTGGTGGGTTGTGCCCACCTCAGGTGCCCCCTGAACCACCTCTTTGCTCTATAGATACCCCAATATTCCAGAAACCCTAGGGGAGTCGACTAAAATCAATTCCAGCCGCCACAGAGTCCAGAACCACCAGATCCAATCTAGACACCATCATGGAGGGGTTCACCACTTCCATTGGTGCCTCTCCGATGATGCATGAGTATCTAGATGGCTTCCTCTCTCTCTCTTGATTATCAATACAATGGTCTCTTGGAGATCCATATGATGTAAGCCTTTTTGCGGTGTGTTTGTTGGGATCCGATGAACTTTGAGTTTATGATCAGATCTATGTTTTTTTCCATGAAAGTTATTTAGTCTTCTTTGATCTCTTATATGCATGATTCCTTATAGCCTCGTATTTCTTATCCGATATTTTGGTTTTGTTTGGCCAACTTGATTTGTTTATCTTGCAATGGGAACAGGTGCTTTGTAGTGGGTTCGATCTTACGGTGCTTGATCCCAGTGACAGAACGGGAACCGACACATATGTGTCGTTGCTACTAAGGATAACAAGATGGGATCTATATCTACGCAATAGATAAACGGATGTTGTCTACATCATGTCATCGTTCTTATTGCATTACTCCGTTTTTCCATGAACTTAATACACTAGATGCATGTTGGATAGCGGTCGATGTGTGGAGTAATAGTAGTAGATGCAGGCAGGAGTCGGTCTACTAATCTTGGATGTGATGCCTATATAATGACCATTGCCTAGATATCGTCATGATTATTTGAAGTTCTATCAATTGCCCAACAATAATTGTTTTCCCACTGTTTGCTATTTTTCTCGAGAGAAGCCACTAGTGAAACCTACTGCCCCCGGGTCTCTTTTCATCATATTTGCCTTTGCAATCTATTTTCCTTTGCATTTATTTTCAGATCTATTAAACCAAAAATACGAAAATACCTTGCTGCAATTTATTTGTTTCGCGATCTATTTATCCTATCTACCACTTTTACCTCACGTTATTTGCCTATCTTGAGGCGCCGTACCCAAAAGGGATTGACTACCCCTTTAACACGTAGGGTTGCGAGTATTTGTTATTTCTATGCAGGTGCTATTTATGTGGTGTGAGGAGGTTCTCCTACTAGTTCGATAACCTTGGTCTCATCACTGAGGGAAATACCTACCGTAGCTATACTGCATCATCCCTTCCTCTTTGGGGAAATACTGACGTAGTTCTAGCAGACATCAAAAGGAATTTCTGGCGCCATTGCCGGGGAGGATCTTCAACATCAACCAGGTTCCTAATAAAAAATCTTGTCTCCTCGCAATTTACATTATTTTCCATTTGCCTCTCATTTTCCTCTGCCCAACTTCACAACAATTTGTCGTTTTATTTGCCCTCTTTTTCGTTCACCGTTTTCTCGTCAGATCTATTTTTGTGTGCGTTCTTGTTGGTGTTGTCATGATGTCTCAAAGAAAATATTATGATGTTCCTTATACAAATATTTTGCTTGAAATTGAGAGAAGTACTAAGGAATATAGGATTACACAATGTGAGCATAATAAATATTTTACTGAAGAACTTAAGGAACACTCCGTTGTGGTAGAAGCTATAAAGAAACAATTTGATGATATTATTATAGAAGTTTGCAATTTTCAATCTAAGTATGTTTTTGCTGAAAGTTTGTTGGGAAAAATATATGATGCACAAGCTTCTTTAGTGAATCAAATGGCTGCTAAACCAATCTCGTTAGAAGATAAAAGTGATGAAGATCTTAAAATGATTGGTGTTTCTTCTATTGATTCTTTGTTTAGTAAATTTAAGATTGATGAAAAAGGGACTGAAGAAGAGTCAACTTTAGTTAGAAGGCGACCCTATGATTCGGAGGATGAAAATCTTGTTGAGAAAATTGATAAAAGTGGGTTTGAAGAGGTCAAGACTTTAACTAGTAATGTGCCCACTATTTTGGATTACAAAGACTTTAATTATGATAGCTGCTCTTTGGTTGATTGTATTTCTTTGTTGCAATCCATGATAAATTCACCCCATGCTTATGAACAAAATAAAGCTTTTACTAAACATATTGTTGATGCCATGATGAAAGCTTTTGAAGAAAAGTTGGAATTAGAAGTTTCAATTCCTAGAAAATTGCATGATGACTGGGAACCTACTATCAAA
>NW_021182806.1:0-984 GCF_002162155.2 Triticum dicoccoides | reverse complement strand
TGATAATATGGTGGAACCCAACGCGTACGCATAGCAGTTTTCAAAGCAGCCCAAGTAGTTGGAATAGGATATAATCTACAATGTTCAGACCACCATACACATGCAAAACTAGTGAAAGCACAAACAGCAGCAGCAACTCGTCTCTCCTCAGGATATTGTAAACATGTAAATCGTTGTTCAGTTTCTAACTCCCAAGTAAGATATATATCAGGAACATATCTACCCTCAAATGGTGGAATATTCAATTTCAGTTTAGGAATATGGACATCATCTCGTACCTGAGGTGGTGGTGCAGGCCTACCATTACGAATATATACCTGAGGTCGACCTGCTGGTGGTGGTGCAGGTGGCTGCTCGTAGATCTGATTTTGATCAACCTCATCCTCATAATCACCCGCATACTCATCATCCTCCTGGGTACCAGCAACAGCAATAGCAGGAGCCACAGAAGTATCAACAGCAGCACCAACAGTTTGGCCAAACGCAAGAGGAACACGGCTCGCTCGGCGAAGGTCTATTTCGCGACGTGGAGGTAGTCGTTGTTGTTGTTGTTGGAGAGGTGCGTTAGGTGCAGCGGGTGGTGGTGGTGGAAGACGCGCGAGCAATTCATTAAATCTGTTATCGAGCTTTGTTTCGAACGTCTTCTCAAAGCCAGTGATCTTCTCCATGGCCTCTTCAAAATTGTTCAGCACATCTTGCACCTGTTCAGTCATCATTTGCTGAAACTTATCATGAAGCTCCTTGTTCGATAAATTCTCCCAGTCAATCTCGTCGGCTTGTGATCCTGGCATGGTTAGCAGCAATAGAAACACACAAGAATATGATCCTACAGACTACGAACAAGTGGTGGTGGTGGGTGTCACAAATCCGTCAAGCAAAACTCAAATTCTTACCAGTTCTTACCCAGCAACAGGCGGTGATCGGCAACCGTTGTAGTCAAAACTCTCAAAGCTTGGATAGAGCGATTACCAGGGAGAGTCAAAC
>NW_021182805.1:0-620 GCF_002162155.2 Triticum dicoccoides | reverse complement strand
GCTTTCGCGAGAGGCACGGGCGTGCCTCTTTCGGAAAGGGAAAAAATACGCGTTTTCTATTTTTTTTTCTTTCGCGAGAGGCACGGTATTGCTTCCGCCAGAGGCACGGGCGTGCCTCCGTCGGAAAGGGAAAAAACGCGTTTTCTATTTTTTTTTCTTTCGCGAGAGGCATGGTTTTGCTTCCGCCAGAGGCACGGTTGTGCTTTAACAAGAGGCACGGGCGTGCCTCTTTCGGAAAAGGAAAAAAACGTGTTTTCTATTTTTTTTCTTTCGCGAGAGGCACGGTTTTGCTTCCGCCAGAGGCACGGTTGTGCTTTTGTCAGAGGCACGGGTGTGCCTCTTTCGGAAAGGAAAAAAAACCCGTGTTTTCGATTCGGTTTTTTCGTCAGTTTTTTTCGTCAGTTTTTTTGTGAAAAAAAAGTTCGTCAAAACCTATACACATGGGATCTAGTTTTGAAGATCTCGACGCGAGGAATCCAATGGCGAAAGCGGTTCGAGATTTAGACGCACGGTTTAAGAGATAAAACATTTTGAATAAGCGGATCTACGAAAAAAGGGAAAAACTCCCAGGTTGCGACAAGTGGCGCGCTGCATGGGCGCCACTTGTCGCAACCTGGGAG
>NW_021182804.1:0-1289 GCF_002162155.2 Triticum dicoccoides | reverse complement strand
TTGAGACATTCACAAAAATGGTGGCATAACCACTTAGAGGCACAATATCAAGGTTCCGAGATCAACAATTATCATACGGAAGTAGTAGGAACTGAACTGAGACTTAAATCCAACAATCTTATAAGTCCACTGATTAGTAACACGTGATCCTGATAGAAAGAAGAGATAGCCTAGTTTCTTAACCCCGTAGGAAAGATAAGATGACTCAGATCAGAAGGGCATGAGGTATAAGGAGTAAAAGAGCCTTACGTTCCATCCCACAATCAATTCCCTTATATAACTAAAGAATTTCTAGACTCAACTTCGACCAGTTTGGCTTGGTAATCCTACAGGCAGTCAAGCTCTGATACCAACGCTGTCAGGACCCCGACTCAATGCCACATCGATCTAGCATGTAACACCTCATATCACTTTGCGGCCTCACGCACGGTATTCTCACGGGTGTCGCCTTACCTTTGCCCGGGACCGTTTGCGCCTTTTGGCACACGTATATGACAGTGTCGCTAGCATCCATATGACAAGGAGTCCGGGCTGACATGGCTAGTCGTAAACCCAAAGCGGCACAGACTTACAGGGACAGGCATCCATGACCCAGCATCGAACGTGTCGGTCATCAGCGAGTGAATCCAGGCTGTAGCACTGGGCTAGCAGGACTCCGGTGAACCGGGCTGTAGCGGGCTAACAGGACTCCGGTATTCACCGCGTGACATTTCCCCGAAGGGACAGACACAGGAACGAAGAAGGACACATGCCGGCCAGCCTAAGTGTTCCGGAGCAGTAGCAAGCTACCATGGCTCGGTGGAAACACTAGGAGACATTTCCCCGTAAGAGAGGCTACTAAAGATAAACAACTAGATGGTCGGATCCCACACATACCAAGCATTTCAATAACATACACACAATATGCTCGATATGTGCAAATACAACATGGCATCACAACATGACTCTATGACTCAAGTAATCTATTCAATAGGCTCCGAGGAGCGAGATATTACAAACATGGGTCTCATGACCCAACATTCAGAGCATACAAATCAAGCACAAGCGGAAGCTATCATGTCTGAGTACAGACATCTATAAATGAAAAAGGCTGAGAAGCCTGACTATCTACCAGATCCTGCCGAGGGCACAAGATCGTAGCTGAGGTAACAAGCTAAACGTCGAAGTCCACGCGAAACTACTAGTGAGACCGAAGTCTCTCTGCAAAACATAAAATAGGCAAACGTGAGTACAAATGTACCCAGCAAGACTTACATCAGAACTAACTACATATGCATCATTATCAACAA
>NW_021182803.1:0-1359 GCF_002162155.2 Triticum dicoccoides | reverse complement strand
TCCTAAAGATGTTGCTTTCCTCTCTGTTCTTTGGAATCCATTCCTACATTCATTCCGGAGGCATTGTGATGTTGCTCTCTTCAACTCTTCTTCTTCTTGTCAGGACCTTTTTCTTTTCGTGCCTATCCATTTAACCGGAGTGTTGTGCCCTTTTGCTCTAGTTCTTTTTGCCTTATCAAGTCTTGCATCCCTTCTCAACCGGAGTGCTGTTCGAAGTTGTTCTTCCTTGTTCCTCTTTGCTAACAAAGTGCTTTCAACTTCATTTATCTCCGTTGTATTCTTTTCTCGAAATGGCTTAACCTTTGCAAGGTTCTTTGGTTTCACAAGTTTGTCAAACGAGAAACTTAGTTTTACCTCTTCTCTTTCTCTTCCGTTTTCCCCTTCGGTGGTATTCGAGATCTCGGGACGAGATCCTCTCGTAGTGGTGGAGTGTTGTGACGCCCCGAGACCGATGTGCCAGGTGTATTCTAGTTATTCGCTGTTGTTGCCATGTCATTTCTTGCGTGTCATGCATTCCATATCATGTCATCATGTGCATTTCATTTGCATACATGTTCACCTCATGCATCCGAGCATTTTCCCCGTTGTCCGTTTTGCAATCCGGCGCTCCTATGTCACCCTGTGTCTCTTTCTACCTCTTTTCATGTGCGGGTGTTAAATGTTTTCGGTTCGGACCAAGACTTGTCATGCAGCCTTGGTTTACTACCGGTAGACCGCCTGTCAAGTTTCATGCCATTTGGACTTCATTTGATACTCCAACGGTTAACCGAGGGATCGAAAAGGCCTCGTGTGTGTTGCAGCCCAACACCCCTCCAAAGTGTCCCAAAACCCACCAAAACCCCCTCCATCATCTCGGTCGTTCGATCACGATCGCGTGGCAGAAAACCGCACCTCATTTGGAGCTTCCTAGCTCCCTCTACCTATATATACGTGTCCCTCACAGAATTTTCACGCAGATAAAACCCTAACTTCCTCCTCCGCACGCCGTCGGACATTCTTCTCCGCGCCGGACAATGTCCACCGCCACCGCCACCTCACCCGGACCAATCCGGAGCCGCCACCTCAGCATCACCGTCGCCGCAACCAACCTCCACCCGCCACCTGTCGCCGCCACTCTCCTCCGCCGCCGCGCCTCACCCGCCGGCCCGCCAGGGCCCGCGCGGGGCCCTCCGGGCCCGGTCGCCGCCGCCTGCTTCGCTCGACGCCGCCGCGTCCTCGCCGGGGCGCGCCGCCCCAGCTCAACACCGGTAGCGCCCCGCCACCACCGACCATCGTTGGCTCGCCACCTCGTCGCCGGGCGCCGCCCCGTCGCGGGCCGCCGAAGCTCCGGCGCCGCCCGCATCGCCTCGCCACCCCGCA
>NW_021182802.1:0-1127 GCF_002162155.2 Triticum dicoccoides | reverse complement strand
TTGACTTGTATGCTCTGATTGTTGGGTCATGAGACCCATGTTTGTAATGTCTCGCTCCTCGGAGCCTATTGAATAAACTACTTGAGTCGTAGAGTCATGTTGTGATGCCATGTTGTATTTGCACATATCGAGCATATTGTGTGTATGTTATTGAAATGCTTGGTATGTGTGGGATCTGACCATCTAGTTGTTTATCTTTAGTAGCCTCTCTTACGGGGAAATGTCTCCTAGTGTTTCCACCGAGCCATGGTAGCTTGCTACTGCTCCGGAACACTTAGGCTGGCCGGCATGTGTCCTTCTTCGTTCCTGTGTCTGTCCCTTCGGGGAAATGTCACGCGATGAATACCGGAGTCCTGTTAGCCCGCTACAGCCCGGTTCACCGGAGTCCTGCTAGCCCAGTGCTACAGCCTAGATTCACTCGCTGATGACCGACACGTTCGATGCTGGGTCATGGATGCCTGTCCCTGTAAGTCTGTGCCGCTTGGGTTTACGACTAGCCATGTCAGCCCGGGCTCCTTATCATATGGATGCTAGCGACACTGTCATATACGTGTGCTAAAAGGCGCAAACGGTCCCGGGCAAAGGTAAGGCGACACCCGTGGGAATACCGTGCGTGAGGCCGCAAAGTGATATGAGGTGTTACATGCTAGATCGATGTGGCATTGAGTTGGGGTCCTGACAGCGTTGGTATCAGAGCTTGACTGCCTGTAGGATTACCAAGCCAAACTGGTCGAAGTTGAGTCTAGAAATTCTTTAGTTATATAAGGGAATTGATTGTGGGATGGAACGTAAGGCTCTTTTTACTCCTTATACCTCATGCCCTTCTGATCTGAGTCATCTTATCTTTCCTGCGGGGATTAAGAACTAGGCTATCTCTTCTTTCTATTAGGATCACGTGTTACTAATCAGTAGACTTATAAGATTGTTGGATTTAAGTCTCAGTTCAGTTCCTACTACTTCCGTATGTTAATTGTTGATCTCGGAACCTTGATATTGTGCTTCTGAGTGGTTATGCCACCATTTTTGTGATTGTCTCAAATCTTTTTGAGCAATTATAGCCGTTATGCTGTCCGAGTCATCCCAGGTTTCTAAATAGTCCGATGCATTTGCAAATCCCTTCCTTCTGT
>NW_021182801.1:0-1068 GCF_002162155.2 Triticum dicoccoides | reverse complement strand
TATTTGGTTTGGAGACCATCAAAGATCAATATGTGCATGATGCTGATTTTAAAGATGTAATGCATAATTGTAAAGAAGGAAGAATGTGGAACAAGTTTGTTGTTAACGATGGATTTGTGTTTCGTGCTAACAAGCTATGCATTCCAGCTAGCTCCGTTCGTCTTTTGTTGTTGCAGGAGGCGCATGGAGGAGGATTAATGGGACACTTTGGCGTGAAGAAGACGGAGGACGTACTTGCTACACATTTCTTTTGGCCAAAGATGAGACGGGATGTTGAGCGTTTTATTGCTCGCTGCACTACATGTCAAAAAGCTAAGTCACGCCTCAATCCTCATGGTTTATATATGCCTTTGCCTGTACCTAGTGTTCCTTGGGAGGATATATCTATGGACTTTGTTTTAGGTTTACCTCGAATAAAGAAGGGGAGGGATAGCATATTTGTTGTCGTGGATAGATTCTCGAAAATGGCACACTTTATACCATGTCATAAAAGCGATGATCCTGTTAATGTTGCTGATTTGTTCTTTCGTGAAATTATTCGCTTGCATGGTGTGCCAAATACTATTGTTTCAGATCGTGATACTAAATTTCTTAGCAAATTTTGGAGATGTTTATGGGCTAAGTTGGGGACTAAACTGCTTTTTAGTACTACTTGTCACCCCCAAACTGATGGACAAACTGAAGTAGTCAATAGAACGTTGTCTACTATGCTTAGGGCTGTTTTGAAGAATAATAAGAAAATGTGGGAGGAATGCTTGCCTCATATTGAATTTGCTTATAATCGTTCATTGCATTCTACTACTAAGATGTGCCCTTTTGAAGTTGTGTATGGTTTCCTACCTCGTGCACCTATTGATTTGTTGCCTCTTCCATCTTCGGAGAAGGTTAATTTTGATGCTAAACAACGTGTTGAATTGATTTTAAAAATGCATGAGTTAACTAAGGAAAACATTGAGCGCATGAATGCTAAATATAAACTTGCTGGAGATAAGGGTAGAAAACATGTTGTGTTTGCACCTGGAGATCTTGTTTGGTTACATTTGCGTAAGGATAGATTTCCTGATTTGC
>NW_021182800.1:0-1870 GCF_002162155.2 Triticum dicoccoides | reverse complement strand
AATATTCCACGGTCGGCGGGTCTCCTCCTCCGATTTGCGTGAGTCTTTGTGCTCTCGAACATCGATAAGCTAGTATGACCCGTTGTTCAGATTATTGCTGACGAGAAAGGGCCCTTCCCAAGGTGGGGATAACTTGTGCATGTCAGTCTGATCTTGGATAAGCCGGAGCACTAAGTCGCCTTCCTGAAAAGCTCTGGTTTTAACCCGGCGACTGTGATAACGCTGCATGTCTTGTTGATAAATCGCCGGACGAGCTACCGCAATATTCCGTTTTTCATCTAACAGGTCCAATGCATCTTGGCGTGCTCTTTCATTGTCTGCTTCAACATAAGATGCCACTCGGGGTGAGTCGTGGCGATTATCACTTGGGAAGACTGCTTCTGCTCCATAAACCATGAAGAAGGGTGTATAACCCGTAGATCTATTGGGGGTGGTATTAATGCTCCATAATACGGAAGGTAACTCTTCCACCCAACAACCCGGCATCCTCTGCAAAGGGACCATAAGCCGGGGCATGATACCCTTCAGGATTTCTTGATTAGCTCTCTCTGCTTGACCATTAGACTGGGGGTGAGCCACTGAGGACACATCAAGCCGGATGTGCTCACGTTGACAGAACTCATCCATAGCACCCTTGGAGAGATTCGTGCCATTATCTGTTATAATGTTGTGTGGAAAACCAAAGTGGAAAATCACCCTTTTCATGAATTTAACCGTCGTGGCCGCATCACATTTGCTTACTAGCTCTGCCTCCACCCACTTGGTGAATTTATCAACCGCCACTAGAAGGTGGGCCTTCTTATCCTTGGACCTCTTAAAAGGCCCAACCATATCCAGCCCCCAAGTTGCAAACGGCCAGGTGATTGGAATCATCCTCAATTCCTGGGCCGGAACATGAGATCGGTGTGAAAACTTCTGACAGCCATCACACTTCCTGACTAGATCATCCGCATCAACATGAGCTGTTAACCAGTAAAAACCGTGTCGGAAAGCCTTAGCCACCAAGGATTTTGAACCGGCATGATGACCGCAATCTCCTTCGTGGATTTCACGCAAGATCTCATAGCCTTCTTCAGGAGAAACGCAATGCTGAAACGCCCCTGAGACACTGCAATGATGTAACTCGCCATTGACAATAGTCATGGACTTAGACCGCCGGATTATCTGTCTGGCCAGAACTTCGTCCTCGGGTAACTCGCCCCGGGTCATATACGCCAGGTATGGCACTGTCCAATCAGGGATAGCATGAAGAACCGCTACCAATTGAGCCTCCGGGTCAGGAACAACCAGATCCTCCTCCGTTGGTATCTTGACCAACGGATTATGCAGAACGTCAAGAAAAACATTGGGCGGCACCGGTTTCGCTGGGATCCGAGCCGTCTTAAAGCGTCTGCCGCTTCATTCTTGCGCCGACCAATGTGCTCGACCTGATAACCCTTGAAGTGACCGGCAATGATATCCACCTCACGCCGATAAGCCGCCATGAGTGGATCCTTAGAGTCCCACATACCAGACACTTGCTGAGCCACTAAGTCGGAGTCGCCAAAGCAACGTACCCGGATTAAGTTCATCTCCTTAGCCATCCAAAGACCGTGGAGCAAGGCCTCATACTCAGCTGCATTGTTAGTACATGGAAACATTAAGCGGAGAACATAACAAAATTTGTTACCTCGAGGGGAAGTAATAACCACTCCAGCCCCCGAGCCCTCCAATTATCTGGATCCATCGAAGTGAATAGTCCAGTATGTGTTATCTAGTTTATCCTCCGGTGCTTGTAACTCTGTCCAGTCGTTGATGAAATCCACGAGCGCTTGGGACTTGATAGCAGTGCGAGGCATATATTTTAACCCATGAGGTCCAAGCTCAATAG
>NW_021182799.1:0-1816 GCF_002162155.2 Triticum dicoccoides | reverse complement strand
GGGCTGACATGGCTAGTCGTAAACCCAAAGTGGCACAGACTTACAGGGACAGGCATCCATGACCCAGCATCGAACGTGTCGGTCATCAGCGAGTGAACCCAGGCTGTAGCACTGGGCTAGCAGGACTCCGGTGAACCGGGCTGTAGCGGGCTAACAGGACTCCGGTATTCATCGCGTGACATTTCCCCGAAGGGACAGACACAGGAACGAAGAAGGACACATGCCGGCCAGCCTAAGTGTTCCGGAGCAGTAGCAAGCTACCATGGCTCGGTGGAAACACTAGGAGACATTTCCCCGTAAGAGAGGCTACTAAAGATAAACAACTAGATGGTCAGATCCCACACATACCAAGCATTTCAATAACATACACACAATATGCTCTATATGTGCAAATACAACATGGCATCACAACATGACTCTACGACTCAAGTATTTATTCAATAGGCTCCGAGGAGCGAGATATTACAAACATGGGTCTCATGACCCAACAATCAGAGCATACAAGTCAAAGCACAAGCGGAAGCTATCATGTCTGAGTACAGACATCTATAAATGAAAAAGGCTGAGAAGCCTGACTATCTATCAGATCCTGCCGAGGGCACAAGATCGTAGCTGAGGTAACAAGCTAAACGTCGAAGTCCACGCGAAACTACTAGTGAGACTGAAGTCTCTCTGCAAAAACATAAAATAGGCAAACGTGAGTACAAATGTACCCAGCAAGACTTACATCAGAACTAACTACATATGCATCATTATCAACAAGGGGATGGTGAGGTTTAACTGCAGCAAGCCAGCTTTGACTCGGTGGCTATCCTGAACTACGACTGGAATGTAACTCTTTTGAGGTGGCGCACACGAGTCCACATATTCACCATATCAATACACCACTATGGATCCGCTCCCGTCTCCCTACGAGAACGCCATCCACAGCACTCACGCTTATCTTGCGTATTTTAGAGTATCCACTGTCACTTGTCTATGAACTGATATAAGCAACCCAGAAGTCCTTTACCGCGGACACGGCTATTCGAATAGATGATGTTAACCCTGCAGGGGTGTACTTTTCATACATGTTTCCACCACTTAGCGTCTGCACACGACATGTGCTCGGCAGACTTCAAACGAAAGCCGACGTGGGTGTAGACCACGACCTACCTAAACACTCAAGTCTCTAGTCCAGGTTTATCGCCTATTCGGGTTCCATCCATGAGGAGATCCGGCCGGAGTTTCGCTCACAGCCCCAAACGATGTGAACAGGGTTCCCGAGATACCAAACGGGCATCCGGTACACCGTGCCACGTACCTACCGCATCACAGCCCACCCCTACGGTCAGCGCTTTCCATGGCCTCCAGTAAGCTACAAACACCAGAAACTACTTGCAACTCCTGGACAGAGGACAAGGGTGAATAAGAAGTCGAGCGGGGTCATATTTCAGGGCCCAATGTATGGTAGTAACTGAATCATGGATCACAAACACAGAACTCAGTTCCTGAGGACGGCTGCAATGAGACAACCCACCATGTACTCCTACATGGCCTCTCACCGCTACCTTTACCAAATCGTGTTCACACACTTAGCTCACACACAGTAGGACATGTTCACACACCTCTGATTCATCCCCGATGAATCAGACCTGACTCAACTCTAAGCAGTAGCAGGCATGACAAACAAACATGAATGAGTAGGCACAACAGGGCTCAAACAACTCCTACTCATGCTAGTGGGTTTCATCTATTTACTGTGGCAATGACAGGTCATGCAGAGGATAAAGGGGTTCAACTACCGCAGCATGTAACAGTTGAATCGGTGTTGTCC
>NW_021182798.1:0-1100 GCF_002162155.2 Triticum dicoccoides | reverse complement strand
GGGAACGACGAGGTGGCCATGAAGCATTTGCCCCTCATGTTGGAAGGTTCTGCCAGGGCATGGTTGACCCAATTACCTCCTAGCAGTATCTACACTTGGGAAGATCTGTCCCGAGTGTTCGTCAGAACGTTCGAAGGGACTTGCAAGCGACCAGCGGGATTGACAGAGTTGCAAGTCTGCGTGCAGAAAACCAATGAGACTCTCAGAGAGTATATTCAGAGGTGGATCACTTTGCATCACACAGTGGAAAATGTCTCTGATCATCAGGCAGTGTGCGCCTTCAAAGATGGCGTCAAGAACAGAGAACTCAGCTTGAAATTTGGTCGAACCGGTGACATGACCTTGAGTCGTATGATGGAGATTGCTACCAAGTACGCCAACGGCGAAGAAGAAGACCGACTCCGAAGCGGCAAGCACAAGCCGAGTCAGTCGGAAAAAGGGAATTCCAGTCGGAAACAGAAGCGGAAGGCTGAACCAGCAGCTCCTGGAGAGGCTCTGGCCGTGACTCAAGGAAAGTCTAAGGGGAAACCAAAAGGATCCTGGAACCCCAAGAAGGTGAAGGATAAAGAAGGGAACGACGTGATGGATATGCCGTGTCATATTCACACGAAGAAAGATGAAGAGGGCAATATCATTTACCCAAAACACACCACTCGCCAATGTCGACTCCTGATCCAGCAGTTTCAGGGAAAACAGTCTAAGGACAAGGAGAAGGAGTCGGACAAAGCCGAAGACAAAGAGGACAGTGAGGGAGGATACCCGCATATCAACTCCACTCTGATGATCTTCGCAGATGTGGAAAGCAGAAGTCGACTGAAAGTAATTAACCGAGAGGTTAACATGGTTGCTCCAGCGAAGGCAAATTATCTGAAGTGGTCTCAAACACCCATCACATTCGACCAATCTGATCACCCGACTCATATTGCCACCCCTGGGAGGCAAGCGTTGGTGGTCGATCCAGTTGTCGAAGGCACTCGACTGACAAAGGTGCTGATGGACGGTGGAAGTGGGCTGAATCTGTTATATGCAGACACGCTGAAAGGTATGGGCATTCCGATGTCCCGATTGAGCACGAGTAACATGAGCTTCCATGGAGTTAT
>NW_021182797.1:0-934 GCF_002162155.2 Triticum dicoccoides | reverse complement strand
GGAGGAGGATGCTTATGTGGGAGACTATGAGGATGAGGTTGATCAAAATCAACACTACGTGCAGCCACCTGTACCACCACCAGCAGGTCGACCTCAGGTATATATTCGTAATGGTAGGCCTGCACCACCACCTCAGGTACGAGATGATGTCCATATTCCTAAACTGAAATTGAATATTCCACCATTTGAGGGTAGATATGTTCCTGATATATATCTTACTTGGGAGTTAGAAACTGAACAACGATTTACATGTTTACAATATCCTGAGGAGAGACGAGTTGCTGCTGCCGTTTGTGCTTTCACTAGTTTTGCATGTGTATGGTGGTCTGAACATTGTAGATTATATCCTATTCCAACTACTTGGGCTGCTTTGAAAACTGCTATGCGTACGCGTTGGGTTCCACCATATTATCAACGTGAATTGCTTCAAAAATTGCAAAGGTGTCCCGTCTTTCGATGAGATGATGGATATCGCTTTGGTGGAAGTCGACTTTGACGATCCGACTACGAACGTGCGAGGACGTCGCGCCTTAGCAATCACTAAACCAACTCCGAGAGGTTATTGACCACGCCGGAGCACGATCAACCTGACCACGAGGGTCTGTTTCCTACGAGCAAACGAAGAACAAGCAAGAAACTAAGATTGCAATCTGGATATTGCGAATATAAGATGAAAGCTTTATTGATCAAGGTGGGGTTCTGTGACGCCTTTGTCTGGTCGTTGAACACAAACGAAGTACGCGAAGTTGCAGCTATGGCGAACTTTTAATCTAAACAAAACCCAAAGTCTAAACGGTGCCCTAAGGGCTGTATATATGGAGGAAGAGAGGGGGAATTTCGTGGCCCTTGGTGGAGGGGTCCGAAATCAACCCTATCTCTTGTTTCCCCACACATACGGACTCTAAAAATAGCCTATACCTATGTATTTCGAAAT
>NW_021182796.1:0-4288 GCF_002162155.2 Triticum dicoccoides | reverse complement strand
TTCGTACCACTAAAAAATATTGTTTTAAAAAATGATCACTCATTTCACAAATATGTTTGTAACCTTTGTTAAAATGTTTATACAATATTAAAAAATGTTCACGTAGTTTCAAAATGAATGTTTTGTATCATTCAAAAATATATTTTCAATGTGTATATGAAAAATGTTTAACACATATTTAGATGTTAAAAAATATGTATTTTAATATTTTTAATGATATAATTGGAAAATATTCAAGATGTATAAAAATATTTTTGATGTATACGGAAAATATACAACATGTGTTAAAAATAGACATTTGTTGAAAACGTGAAAGGAAAAACTAAATAAAACAATGAAAATTGAACAAGACCAATGAAAACCGAAAAAAAAAACTAGCACAAAAGCTTCTAAAACCGATCGGTGCATAAAAGCTTCCCAAAGCACTCTACTGGCCCGGCCCACTAAGTCGAGCCACAGCCAAGCGCCAGGGGTGAGGCTATCCTAAAAATCAGTATGTGTAATAAAGCAGTGCCGTGTTAAGCACCGACTAAATGGCCAGTTATTGGCACGACCCATTAGCACATATATTTTGCCTTTTCCATGGGCTAAATGGGCCTGTGCTGAAAGGCTCTACCGTTTCATGTTGTTCCTCCCTCTCTACGAAGTCACTAAATAGGTAAATGTTTGGAGACAGTGTGTCGGCGGAAGCTTCGGCCGGTCCAGTCCATGCGCACACGCGCGACCCACTCGCGAGCAACCACGTGGCGCGGTGGACCCGAGTTGACCAGTCCTCCTGCGTTATCCCGCGGATCTCGCCTCATCCCTGTCCCGCAGCTCCGCGGATCTCGCCCCATCCTTGTCTCCTGCGCCCATCGTTGCAGCACGCAGCGCCGACGCCCGCATCTCCTGCCTCCATCACTGCAACGCTTGAGGAGGTCGCCGTCGGCCATGGAAGATCGAATCCCCGCGCGGCCATGGATGTAGATCTCACCCCGTTCGCCATTGGATGCAGCAAGGCCGTTGACCACCATTCCCACCGGTTGCAACTCCCACACGCCTCGTGCTTCTGCCTCGCCGCCGGCGAGCCGGGCGGCGATGGGCAACACCAGAAGCTTCTGCAGAAACCGTCGCACCCCCTTATGTTGCAACCGTTTACAAAAAAGCTTCATCCCCTTGATGGAAAGCTTCAACCGGATGTTGAGAAAGCTACAAGCTGTCAGCACCATCGCCAGAAAGCTACAACCGTTGACATGAAATGCTACAACCTTCAATGAAAAAAGCTTCAACCGAAACAACACAAAAAGCCTTGCCCAAGCACTGCTAAAAAGAAAATAGCTACAACCATTGATAGAACAGCTTCAACTGTAGTTGGAAAAAGCTCCAACCATTGAGAGGGAAAGCTACAACTAGACACCATGCAAATTAGAAATGTTGCAATCGCTAACAGAAATGCTTCAATTGTAACGGCATTTTGCTACGACCGTGTGACATTTTCAATGCCGGATATAGCTTTTTGGTTTGTCGTTCATGGCTTACGGCTTCACAGTTGAAGCTTTTTTCATTGTCGGATGAAGCTTTTTTCGTCGCCAGATGAAGCTTTTTTATCACCGGTTGTAACTTTTCTTTGGTCGTTCATAGTTTTTCGTCATATGATTTGGAACTTTTCCCATAGCTGGTTGAAGCTTTTTTCGTCACCGATTGTAGCTTTTTTGTCGTAGGTTGCAGCATTAGGCATCTCCCTGGGCGCTCGACTTTTTTTGTTGCAAGCAGGGGATGAGCGCCGGCGAGCACACCGGTGAGCTCTGGTCGTCGCCATCGGAGCTACAACGGTTGCCACGGGAAGCTACAACCGCATGAGTGGGCTGTTGCATGGGCGAAGCCGGTGACGAGGACGGCCGCCGAGGGCTGGGACCCGCGACCAGGGCGGCCGGCGAAGATGGGCGGCGATCAGAGACGGGGAGGGCAGGCGAGGAGGTGGCGACGAGGGGGAAACGCGTGCGTCCGGCGAGACGGGGTTCCTTTTTCCGTTCGTGCTCGCGAGAGGAAGAAGATGACCTGATTTGGATAAAGATCCAATGAATCGGGACGGGCCGATCTGGCGGCTAGGGTTGGACCGGCCGAAGCATTCGGCCGGTGCGCAGGCGCCTAGCATCGCCCCACTAAATAAGGGATACTTGTTGCAACAGTCACTCCCACCTTCTTTGGTGGTGATAAGTGGCGCACTGCATTGCGCCATTTGTCGTTACAGAGTTTTTGTGGGATTCTTGCCACACACAAGAGAGATGCGCGGGTCTATTTGTGGTTTTTTTATATATTTGATTTTTTCAAAATGATTTATCTCTTGATCATACATTCAAATCACGAACTGATCTCACTATTGCATTTCTCCCAAATTGATAACTTTGCACGACTTTTTTTGGCAAAATTTATGATCCTAAACTGTAGCATGTGTTTAAAAACTGTACTAATCCATACATAAAAAACTGTAGTAATTGTGCTTCACTACTGGGGAAGCACAATTATAGTTTTCACATAAGAAGTAGAGTTGAGCTTCATGCGGAAGTGCAACTGTGCTTTTTTTAGAAGAACAATTATGCTGCTCACCAAAGCTCAACCATGCTCCACTTTTTATGAAAGCGCAGAAGCACAATTGTGCTTCAGGCAAATGCACATGTGTGCTTCACTTTTTGGTGTAGCACAATTATGCTTTCATGCAAGAAGCACAACTATGCTTTCACGTGAAAGCACAACTATGTTCCACGCTCAGAAACAATATCTTTTTAAAGAAATAGAAAAAGAAACCCAAAAAAAGCCAAAACCAAAAAAAATCTTATAATAAAAAAAGAGAAAATAACCAATGAAGGAAGCGCCCAATGCGCGACACGTAGTGGTGCTGGTATGCGACACATGGTGCACTAGCCTGCTCACGCTCTAAAGAAAATCTAGTTGCTCACCTGCGAACCAACTTGTGGTTCGATGGTTAGAGAGACTGTGGTATTCCCAGCCCATCAGGGTTCAAATCCTGGTGCTCGCATTTATTTCTGGATTTATTTCAGGATTTCCGGCGATGCGCATTCAGTGGGAGGAGACGTTTCCGTCGACGACGAGGCGCCTACGGTGACTTCATAAATCTCAAGATGATATACCGGCTCAGTCTTTCGGACGTGCTCATAGGGGTAGGGTATGTGTATGTGCGTGTATGCGCGTGTATATGAACGCTTGTGTCTGTACTGATGTTCAAAAAAAACTAGTTGCTCACCTTTCTCCTCTATCTCACTTTGTTCTAAATATATCAACGTTTCCACCAACTAGCAGCCCATGTTTAGCCCAGCACGGCCATAGACCTTTCTAGCATTTCTTTTGTGTTGGCTTTCTAAAGAAAACCGAAAAGTAACTGTGTCCTCCTTTATACATGGCTTGTCTCGTTCAGAAACTGGGGAAATAATGTGGCACCACTCCGTGAAATGCTGCAAGGGAAAAAATGAAAACGGTGAGGGGAGATGTTATTTTCTTTCTCGGGAAAATATGCTCTCCTCTCCCAGATGAACGGTTAAACAATAAAATTAGTTTGAAAGAAAATAAATTCAGAATTTTTTTATGACATACATGTTCAATTGCATGCAAAATTTTGTGAAAAAAGAACACATGTTATGAGCTAACAATAACCGAGCTCTAAAAAAAGCTAAAGAGGCTAGCCGCCGCCTCCTCCTTCCTCCACAAAAAGGTTAGGATTTCTGCCTCCCGTCGCCGTCGTCGCAGGTCCGCCTCCTCTCCGATGGCCCTAGGGCCATGAGGGCGTGGTGGATCTCGGCAAGGGCCGGTGGGAAGGCTCCGTTTTTAGTCGTTTCTTTCAGTTTTGCTAGGGTTTATGTCCTGTTCAGGAAGACGAGACGGCGGCTGCTCCCTGAAGATGGAATAAAGGTTTCCCCGCCTAGCCCCCGTTCCGGCGGTGCATCTAGCACCGTTGGTGGGCGTGTGAAGGTGTGTCTCCGGCGGATCTACCTTTGGTGGATTTGCTCGGATCTTATCGTTGTTCGTCTACGTTCGTGTGTCTTCGGATTGGATCTTTCTGATCTACGTTATTCTTCATCTATGACGGTTGTTGTTCTAGTGCGCTCGTCCCACAGGGCCTTAGCACAACGACTTTCCGACTGTCTACTACAACAAGTTGTGCCCGACTCCGGCGATGGAGGGGCGATGATGGTGGCGCGCCTTCGGCTTGCTTCAGTGATGACAATCGTCGGTAGGTGGTCTACGGATCTGGATGTAATTTTTATTATTTCTGATATTCGTTATACTTCCATAA
>NW_021182795.1:0-613 GCF_002162155.2 Triticum dicoccoides | reverse complement strand
CCGTACGTGGGCGAGAGGGGGCGGCGGGCGACGGCGGGCGGCGTCGAGGGCGAGGGCGACGGCGGGCGGCGTCGAGGGCGAGGGCGACGGCGGGCGGCGTCGAGGGCGAGGGCGACGGCGGCAGGCCTTCGGACCCTTGTATTTATAGCCCCCCCCTTTAGTCGCGGTTGGGGAGGCGACCCGCGACTAAAGGGTAACCTTTAGTCGCGGTTGGCCAGACCAACCGCGACTAAAGGGGTTTTTGGCGGGTTTTTGCGTTCCCGCGCGCAACGACCTTTAGTCGCGGTTGGACAGGCCAACCGCGACTAAAGGTATTTTTCAAAATACTTTTTCTTTTTCAAAATCTTAAAAATACAAATAATATATCAAAAAATTCAGAAAAATAAAACTAATTCAATTCAATATGTTAAAAACACAAATATTATATCAAAAAATTCAGAAAAATAAAACTAATTCAATTCAAAATTCTAAAAATACAAATAATATATCAAAAAATTAAGAAAAATAAAACTAATTCAATTCAAAATGTTAAAAATACAAATAATATATCAAAAAATTCAGAAAAATAAAACTAATTCATCAGTGGTATCTCGAATCATTCGAAAATGGACAC
>NW_021182794.1:0-1031 GCF_002162155.2 Triticum dicoccoides | reverse complement strand
GATGATCGGCAAGCCATTGAGAATAAATGGATTTTTAAGAAGAAGACTGACGCTGATGGTAATATAACTGTCTATAAAGCTCGACTTGTTGCGAAAGGTTTTCGACAAGTTCAAGGGGTTGACTACGATGAGACCTTCTCACCCGTAGCGATGCTTAAGTCTGTCCGAATCATGTTAGCTATTGTTGCATTTCACGATTATGAAATTTGGCAAATGGATGTCAAAACTGCATTCTTGAATGGATTTTTGGAAGAAGAGTTGTATATGATGCAACCAGAAGGTTTTGTTGATCCAAAAGGTGCTAACAAAGTGTGCAAACTCCAACGATCTATTTATGGGCTGGTGCAAGCATCTCAGAGTTGGAATAAACGTTTTGATAGTGTGATCAAAGCATATGGTTTTATACAGACTTTTGGAGAAGCCTGTATTTACAAGAAAGTGAGTGGGAGCTCTGTAGCATTTCTGATTTTATATGTAGATGACATATTATTAATTGGAAATGATATAGAATTTCTGGATAGCATAAAGGGATACTTGAATAAAAGTTTTTCAATGAAAGACCTCAGTGAAGCTTCTTGCATATTAGGCATCAAGATCTATAGAGATAGATCAAGACGCTTAATAGGACTTTCACAAAGCACATACCTTGACAAAATTTTGAAAAAGTTCAAAATGGATCAGGCAAAGAAAGGTTTCTTGCCTGTGCTACAAGGTGTGAAGTTGAGTCAAACTCAATGCCCGACCACAGCAGAAGATAGAGAGAAAATGAAAGATGTTCCCTATGCTTCAGCCATAGGCTCTATCATGTATGCAATGCTGTGTACCAGACCTGACGTATGCTTAGCAATAAGCTTGGCAGGAAGGTACCAAAGTAATCCAGGAGTGGATCACTGGACAGCGGTCAAGAACATCCTGAAATACCTGAAAAGGACTAAGGATATGTTTCTCGTATATGGAGGTGACAAAGAGCTAGTCGTAAAAGGTTACGTCGATGCAAGCTTTGACACTGATCCGGACGATTCTAAATCGCA
>NW_021182793.1:0-872 GCF_002162155.2 Triticum dicoccoides | reverse complement strand
AAAAATGCTAAGTATAGGTCATTTTAGAGCTAGCCTAGGTTAAATAGGTCATTTTGGAGCTAAGTAAGGTTATTATGTCATTTTGGAGCTAGCTAAGCATATGAAGTCATTTAGGACCTAAAATATGTCATTTCTTAAGCATATTATATCATTTTAGAGCTAGCTAAGCATATTAAGTCATTTTGGAGGAAAGGATGCTAAGTATAGGTCATTTTAGAGCTATCCTAGGTTAAATATGTCATTTTTAAGCTAGCTAAGCATATTAAGTCATTTTGGAGGAAAAATGCTAAGTATAGGTCATTTTAGAGCTATCCTAGGTTAAATATGTCATTTTGGAGCTAATTAAGCTTATTATGTCATTTTTGAGCTAGCTAAGCATATTGAGTCATTTTGAAGGAAAAAATGCTAACTATGGGTCATTTTAGAGCTAGCCTAGGTTAAATAGGTCATTTTGGAGCTAAGTATGGTTATTATGTCATTTTGGAGCTAGCTAAGCATATGAAGTCATCTAGGACCTAAAATATGTCATTTCTTAAGCATATTATATCATTTTAGAGCTAGCTAAGCATATTAAGTCATTTTGGATGAAAGGATGCTAAGTATAGGTCATTTTAGAGCTATCCTAGGTTAAATATGTCATTTTTAAGCTAGCTAAGCATATTAAGTCATTTTGGAGGAAAAATGCTAAGTATAGGTCATTTTAGAGCTATCCTAGGTTAAATATGTCATTTTGGAGCTAATTAAGCTTATTATGTAAGTTTTGAGCTAGCTAAGCATATTGAGTCATTTTGGAGGAAAAAATCCTAAGTATAGGTCATTTTAGAGCTAGCCTAGGTTAAATAGGTCATTTTGGAGCTAAGTAAGGTTATTAT
>NW_021182792.1:0-1302 GCF_002162155.2 Triticum dicoccoides | reverse complement strand
ACCGACTGCGGAAGCGATGACACGACGTAGAGGAAGTAGTCGTACGTCTTCACGATCCAACCGATCAAGCACCGAAACTACGGCACCTCCGAGTTCGAGCACACGTTCAGCTCGATGACGATCCCCGGACTCCGATCCAGCAAAGTGTCGGGGAAGAGTTCCGTCAGCACGACGGCGTGGTGACGATCTTGATGAACTACAGCAGCAGGGCTTCGCCTAAACTCCGCTACAGTATTATCGAGGTATATGGTGGCAGGGGGCACCGCACACGGCTAAGGAATAGATCACGTGGATCAACTTGTTGTGTCTTTGGTGCTAGCCCTGCCCCTCTATTTATATGTTGAGCCCCGGGGTCGAAACTTGGAGCAAAAGCCTCCTCAAAGTCAGTTTTGCCCGAAAGGCAAGAGTCCCACTCAGACTCCAGGACCAAACGCCACAATCCTTGGCGTCTGGCCTAGACGCCATGGGCCTCGGCGTCTGGCCCAGGGCCAGACGCCAGGGTCTCCGGCGTTTGGCCCCCTGGCCTCCACAAAACTCCTTTTTGCACCGATCTAAAGCCTCATGGGCTTGACCCCTTGGCCTAACCATATCATCCAATATATGAATCTTTACGTCTCGACCATTTCGAGACTCCTCGTCATGTCCCCGATCTCATCCGGGACTCCGAACTCCTTCGGTTCATCAAAACATGTAAACTCATAATATAACTGTCATCGTAACCTTAAGCGTGCGGACCCTACGGGTTCGAGAACAATGTAGACATGACCGAGACACGTCTCCGGTCAATAACCAATAGCGGGACCTGGATGCCCATATTGGCTCCTACATATTCTACGAAGATCTTTATCGATCAGACCGCATAACAACATACGCTGTTCCCTTTGTCATCGGTATGTTACTTGCCCGAGATTCGATCGTCGGTATCCAATACCTAGTTCAATCTCGTTACTGGCAAGTCTCTTTACTCGTTCCGTAATACATCATCTCACAACTAACATATTAGTTGCAGTGCTTGCAAGGCTTATGTGATGTGCATTACCGAGAGGGCCCAGAGATACCTCTCCGACAATCGGAGTGACAAATCCTAATCTCGAAATACGCCAACCCAACATCTACTTTTGGAGACACCTGTAATGCTCCTTTATAATCACCCAGTTACGTTGTGACGTTTGGTAGCACCCAAAGTGTTCCTCCGGCAAACGGGAGTTGCATAATCTCATAGTCATAGGAACATGTATAAGTCATGAAGAAAGCAATAGCAACATACTAAACGATCAGGTGCTAAGCTAATGGAATGGGTCA
>NW_021182791.1:6161-8703 GCF_002162155.2 Triticum dicoccoides | reverse complement strand
GCCGTGAGTTTTCTTTTGCACGACGTGCAAAAAAATTCAAAAAGGGAATGCAACACGAGGACTTCCCAGGAGGTCAACCATCCTAGTACTACTCTCGCGCAAGCATGCTTAACTTCGGAGTTCTGATGGGATCCGGTTCTTTAGTGCTGGTATGATCGCATCCGACATGTTACCCCCGTCTTCGTCCCTTATGCTTGCCCCTCCCAGCTCCACTACAAAGACGATTGTACTTTAATTTGCCCGCCGCTACACGCGTGAATAATGACCAACGAACTAAAACTTACCGCAAACGTGCATAATAATAAAACATGGTAAATATATGTCGCGGCCGTGAGTTTTCTTTTGCACGCCGTGCAAAAAAAATTAAAAGCGAATGTGTCAGGACCCCGACTCAATGTCACATCGATCTAGCCTGTAACACCTCATATCACTTTGCGGCCTCACGCACGGTATTCCCACGGGTGTCGCCTTACCTTTGCCCGGGACCGTTTGCGCCTTTTGGCTCACGTATATGATGATGTCGCTAGCATCCATATGATAAGGAGCCCGGGCTGACATGACTAGTCGTAAACCCAAAGTGGCACAGACTTACAGGGACAGGCATCCATGACCCAGCATCGAACGTGTCAGTCATCAGCAAGTGGGTCCGGGCTGTAGCACTGGGCTAGCAGGACTCCGGTAAACCGGGCTGTAGCGGGCTAACAGGGCTCCGGTACTCAATGCGTGACATTTCCCCGAAGGGACAGACACAGGAACGAAGAAGGACACATGCCGGCCAGCCTAAGTGTTCCGGAGCAGTAGCAAGCTACCATGGCTCAATGGAAACACTAGGAGACATTTCCCGGTAAGAGAGGCTACTAAAGATAAACAACTAGATAGTCAGATCCCACACATACCAAGCATTTCAATCATACACACAATATGCTCGATATGTGCAAATACAACAAGGCATCACAACATGACTCTACGACACAAGTACTTTATTTAAAGGCTCAGAGAGCCATACATAACATACATACAAGTACGGGTCACACGACCCACATTCAAGTCATACAGTCATACAAACTAGCAGCGGAAGTAACTTGTCTGAGTACAGACAACTAGTAAAATAAAAGAGGCTTGGAAAGCCTAGCTATACTACGTGGACCTTCACAAGCTCAGGGTCACCACCTGGGCCTTAGTCTACTCGTCAATGTCAACGTCTACGAAGAACCCATCAGAAGGGGTTGCAGCGCCTTCTGTAAAATGTAAATTATAGCAACATGAGTACAAAGGTACCCAGCAAGACTTACGTCAGATCCTACATACATGCACATTATCAAGAAGGGTTGGTGGAGTTATTGCAGCAAGCCAGCTTTGACTCTTGGCTAAGCTATCCTACGAGACTCCAACTTGAAATGGTTTTGCGCACACGAGTCCACTACTCACCACTTCAATACACCACTGAGGATCCACCTCCGTCATCCTACGAAAGAGCCATCCTCGGCACTCACGCTTATCTTGAGATTTTTAGTAGTATCCATTCACTTGTCTATGAACTGTATAAGCAACCAAGTAGTCCTTCACCGCGGACGCGGCTATTCGAATAGATCATGTTAACCCTGCAGGGGTGTACTTCTTCATACATGTTTCCACCACTTAGCGTCTGCACACGACATGTGCTCGGCAGACCTCAAGCGAAAGCCGATGTGGGTGTAGACCACGACCTACCTAAACACCTAAGTCTCTAGTCCAGGTTTATCGCCTATCCAGGTTCCATCCGCAGGGAGTCCGGCCGAGGTTTCCCATATGGCCCCGAACGATGTGTACAGGGTTCCCGAGATACCTAACGGGTATTCGGTACACCGTGCCACGTACCTACCGCATCACAGCCCACCCCGCGGGTCAGCGCTGTCCACGGCCTCCAGTAAGCTACAAACACCAGAAACTACTTGCAACTCCTGGACAGAGGACTAGGGTGAATAAGAAGTCGAGCGGGGTCATATTTCAGGGCCCAATGCATGGTAGTAGCTGAATCTTAAATCACGCATACAGATCTCAGTTCTTAAGGTCGGCTTCAATGAAACAACCCACCATGTACTCCTACATGGCCTCTCATCGATACCTTTACCAAATCATGTTCACCACATCACTCTCATTATCGACATGATCATTTCACTCTAGCCCATCACCCAGATGAACCAGACCTGACACGACTCTAAGCATAGCAGGCATAGCAAGGTAGGAACAACACATACATATGGCTCGATCAATTCCTACACATGCTAGTGGGTTTCATCTAATTACTGTGGCAATGACAGGTCATGCAGAGGAAATGGGTTCAACTACCGTAGCACACAGCAGTTTAAAACGCGTTGTCTTAATGCAGTAAAAGAGAGCAAGAGCGAGAACATGGGATTGTATCGATATGATCAAATGGTTGGTTGCTTGCCTGATGGATCGATGCACGGATACGGTTCTTCGCTAGGGTAATCACGGTACTCCTCGGAGGCAGAACCTGCCGCAAAGAACACCGATACACAACCATCACCAAACAATGTGC
>NW_021182791.1:0-2025 GCF_002162155.2 Triticum dicoccoides | reverse complement strand
AACTCCGAACTTGCTTGACCGATTCAGGTGGAGTCCAATTAAGGATGGCTTGAACTCGCTCAGGGTTAACAGCAATGCCTTTACCAGAAATTACATGTCCAAGATAGGTCACTTCTGACAACCAGAATTCACATTTAGAAAATTTGGCATAAAGGCGATGCTCTCGAAGTTTCTTCAACACTAGCCTTAGGTGTTCGGCATGTTCTTCCTCGTTCTTGGAGTAGATGAGTATATCATCGAGGTAAACCACGACGAATTTATCCAAATACTCCATGAAGATTGAGTTCATCAACCGAGAGAAGGTGGCTGGAGCGTTGGTTAAACCGAAGGACATGACGGTGTACTCGTATTGGCCATAACGAGTAACAAAGGCCGTTTTCGGAATGTCCCCGTTCCTGATTTTGATTTGATGGTAGCCCAACCTCAAATCTATTTTAGAGAAGATTGAGGATCCAGCGAGCTGATCATACAGGTCGTTGATCCTGGGGAGCGGATACTTGTTCTTAATTGTGACCAAGTTGACAGGTCGATAATCTACAACCATCCGGTCCGTACCATCCTTCTTCTTGACGAAGAGGACGGGGCAAGCCCAAGGAGATGAACTAGGTCGGATGAAACCCTTTTTCAAGGACTCATCGAGTTGTTTCTTAAGCTCGGCTAGTTCAAAAGGTGCCATCTTGTAGGGTCTTCTGGAAATCGGGACAGTTCCTGGAATGAGATCTATCACGAATTCGACATCTCTGTCAGGTGGAACACCTGGCAATTCCTCTGGGAAGACATCCGGAAAGTCACGGACTACCGGAACGTCCTCAAGGTCTGGCAAAGGGCTGGCGTTAAGAGAATATAACTGTCGCTTGGCTATTCGGGTCAAGACATTGACTATCTTCCCCGAAGGATGGGTGAGTTGAACAGTCCTAGAGAAGTAATCAATTTTCGCTTGATGGGCTGACATCCAGTCCATACCCAAGATGATATTAATATCCGAAGATTTGAGGCTATCAAAGATGCGAGAAAAACAAGTTTGTCGACTTGAATTTCATTTCCATGGCTTACTCTAGAAGTTTGCCATTTGGATCCCGGAGTTTGAATTACCATAGAGGTGGGCATCTCACAGAATGTGGTGTTATGCAGACGAGCATAGCTCTCGGATATAAATGAATGAGATGCTCCTGTATTGAAAAGAATAGATGCCGGGTGGCAATTAACAAGGAGCGTACCGAGAACGACGTTGGGATCTTCTTGAGCCTCTTCCGCAGAAACACAATTAACATGGCCACGAGCAGTGGTGGCCGGCTTGGCGTAGAACACTTTCCCTGTCGGCTTGCCGCGGCCAACAGTTTTTGCTATCTGGTTGGGGTTGGTTTGGGGACACTCGCGCATATAGTGGCCTGATTCCCCACACTTGAAACAAGTCACGGAACTGGTACGTGGAGGAGCATTGTTGGTTGGACCACCATAGGGCTTGGCTGGTGCATATGGCTGAGTTGGGCAAGGCGCCTGGAAGGATGGCCTCGGTGTGAACCTGGGTGGCAGGGCAGTGTTAGGCACCCACACGCGGCGCTTCTGAGGACCAGCACCGGATGAGGAACTGTCACACCCTAGCTAGTCATGCATTAGAGTGTTGCATCATGTTTACCCTTTCATCAGAAATTTGAAATGGGGATGACAGAACCCCCAGTCCCCTCTGAAACCAACTAGGGTTACTAAAATAATTTTTCAATGAACCTGAAATGCCCTTCTAAAAATGCCCATCATTTTTGCCTTGGTTCAGAACCTCTGCCAAAAGTGGTGCACATTTTTCTAGGCCATCCTAGGGTTTTTGAATTAAATCATAGATATTTGAATTTGGGCATTTAAAATAATATAAAATATTTAAATGCTCAAATATCTCCAAACTAAAATGTTTCATGTTGGAAATAATCCAACTATGGGCCAGGAATAGTTTGGTGATTTTTGAAGTTGCCTAGGTATTTTATTAAATTCAACAAAGTTGCAGATATATTAAATAAAAAAAAACAGGAACAG
>NW_021182790.1:0-834 GCF_002162155.2 Triticum dicoccoides | reverse complement strand
GGTCATAGCATTTGCCGAGGAAACTGAGAGGAATCCCAGTTAGAGATGATGATAACACGTAGTGCTTGTGCGTGCTCTCAAGAACTTGAGCATTTCCACAATCATCAAGGTTTTACCAACATCCGTGTCAAGGATCCTGGCAACACAACATACTACCATGATGAATAGCGATGGACGATGCAGATGCAAAGGAGGATAACACCTTCTCAGATTACACCTTAGCGAAGCCAAGGAACAAAATCTGGATGATCGACCGAGAGACATTTAGCACTCCGCTTCTAATGTTCTCCTTGATGTGCTAGTGTAACCCATTCATAGAAATGGTCTGGTATCTAGAACATCAAGTAAAGGTCGGACTTCGGAAAGACAAAAAATCATAAGGCACAACTAGGGAGTAAATCCTACGAAATCCCTATGGGGGGGGGTGGCCCAGTTCCTCAAACAAGATACTATAATAATAGGTCTACCGGATGGGTGTGTTGGCCACGACATCCACCTTACCGGTTATCGAGAGACCAATATTATAGTTCTTAGGGAAATGTTCCAACCATCATATCTGCCTGAGATTCAGCTCTGGTTGGTGTTAGGATATTCCAGGCTCATCGAGTCTTAGGAAGAAAAATGAAAGTTTGCAACACAAATCGACGAGATGACGTTGCGGGATTCTCGGGAGATGAACTACGATAGCAAGCTCCAAAACATGAGCTGGTTCTACTACAAACATGTGAACACGTTGTCCCAGACAAGCATGACCACGTGGTAGTCTTATAATAAAACACTACCGAGTTCAGGAGGGGGAACCATCAACGAGGGTATCGAAGTTCTTTCATAAGT
>NW_021182789.1:0-1706 GCF_002162155.2 Triticum dicoccoides | reverse complement strand
TCGCGAAACAGACCTCCACCGAGCGAGCCGTGTCCCTCTTGCGTTTGGCCAAACTGTTGGTGCTGCTGTTGATACTTCTGTGGCTCCTGCTGCTGATGCGGAGGAGGATGATTATGTGGGAGATTACGAGGATGAGGTTGATCAAAATCAGAACTACGTGCAACCACCTGCACCACAACCACCAGGTCATCCACATGCAAATAATCACAATGGTAGGGCTCTCCCTCAGGTACGAGATCATGACCATCTTCCTAAACTGAAATTGAATATTCCACCATTTGAGGGTAGATATGTTCCTGATATATATCTTACTTGGGAGTTAGAAACTGAACAACGATTTACATGTTTACAATATCCCGAGGAGAGACGGGTTGCCGCTGCTGTTTGTGCTTTCACTAGTTTTGCATGTGTATGGTGGTCTAAACATTGTAGATTATATCCTATTCCAACTACTTGGGCTGCTTTGAAAACTGCTATGCGTACTCGTTGGGTTCCACCATATTATCAACGTGAATTGCTTCAAAAATTGTAGCGCTTAAGACAAGGGAAAAATTCTGTAGAAGAATATTATCAGGAATTACAAACTGGCATGATTAGATGTGGTATTGTTGAGGAGAATGAAGGTATGCTTGCATGTTTTGTGGGTGGCTTAAATAGAGAGATTCAGACCATTCTAGACTATAAGGAGTATAGTAATATCACTCGTTTATTCCATCTTGCTTGTAAAGCTAAACGTGAAGTGCAGGATCGACAAGCATTGGCGCAAACTAACTTTGCTGCAGGCCGACCTTCATCATGGACACCGCGTGCATCTTCTACTTCAACTGCACCAGCACCTCCATCAGGTGCCACCTCCATCCGTGATACAAGAAAACAGGCACAACCACCATTATCTGCGAAGAGCACACCTGCCGGGCATGCACAAAGTTCTTCTTCTTCCATGGCATCAATAGGGCACACAAGTGATATTATTTGTCGTTGTTGTAAGGGAAGAGGTCATTATGCGAGAGAATGCAAATCTCAGCGTGTGATGATTGCTACCGAGGATGGTGGGTATGAGTCCGCTAGTGACTATGATGAGGAGACTTTGGCTCTTATTACACATGAAGAACATGGTGGAGATGATTCTGATCATGAGACGCAATACATGGCTCCTGAAGACGCTGACAGGTATGAATGTTTAGTTGCTCAACGTGTTTTGAGCGTGCAGGTCACACAAGCTGAGCAAAATCAGAGGCACAATTTGTTCCATACCAAGGGAGTTGTGAAGGAATGTTCTGTGCGCGTCATCATAGACGGAGGGAGCTGCAACAACTTGTCTAGCATGGAGATGGTGGAGAAGCTTTCTCTCACCACAAGACCACATCCACATCCTTACTACATCCAATAGTTCAACAACAGCGGCAAGGTTAAGGTAACACGTACTGTTCGTGTGCATTTTAGTATCTCTACATATGCTGATTATGTTGATTGTGATGTGGTACCTATGCAAGCATGTTCCTTATTACTTGGTAGACCATGGAAATTTGATAAAAAATCTGTACACCATGGTAGAAACAATCAGTATACTCTTGTTCATAAGGATAAAAATATTACTTTGCTTCCTATGACTCCTGATTCTATTTTGAAAGATGATATTAATAGAGCTAATAAAGCAAAACAGGAGAAGAATAAGAGTGAAAATCAGATTGTGGCAAAAGAATTTG
>NW_021182788.1:0-1031 GCF_002162155.2 Triticum dicoccoides | reverse complement strand
GCCCTCCGACCACCCCACGCCGTCTCACCGTGTCCAGGAGCTCCGCCGCTGTCCACTTCATCGAGCAGCCGAGCCCCGAGCGCTCGCAACGCCCGAGACCACCGCACCGACCTCGCCCGAGCTCACCATCGCCGGAGATCCCCTTCAACGCCGTCGTCGCTCCGGTCCATCTCCGGCCGCACCAAGAACTCCGTCGCACTCACTGTGAGCTTAGCCATCTTCCCCTCTCTTCCGTTCTTGCTCCCGAGCCGTGCAGCAACCTCCCGGAGCTCAACCGCACCCACCGCCGTGGAGCTCGTCGCCGACGTGCTCCCGGTCATCCTCCGGCCACAAGATGGTGTCCATCTTACTCACCAAGTTCTGCAGCACCTAGCTAGCTACTCCACGAGCCTCACCGAACCCTCTAGCGCCAAGTTCACCTCCGACCGAACCCCGGTGGCCGCCAAAGTCGTCGTCGGCGCCAACTCCGGCCATCCCGACCTCAACGGACTCCGCCAAGAGCTGCGGTTTGTCCTCAGCTTCCCTCCGGTGGTCTCCGCGGCCCATTTGGTGGCCGAAATGGCCAAAACCACTTCCGCCACCGTGTCGGGCTCGCCGGCGGCTAAACGCCGGTGCAGCCGACCCGGGTTTGACCACGGGTGGGCCCTGGTTGACTCCCCTGAGTCAATGACAGGTGGGGCCCAGCCCTGTTAATTAAACAGGATTAGTTTTAATTAAGTTTTAATTAAAATAATCACCCTGACATGCGGGACCCACTGTCAGGTTTGACCTGGACCAGTTCCGTTGACCTGCTGACGTCACACTGACATCAGGCTGACGCAGTAATTGATTTTCTGGATTTAAATTAAATCAGGAAATTCCAGAATATTATTTAAACTTCAAAAATTCATAACTTTTATTCTGTAACTCCAAATTGGACAAATTATATATGAAAAATGATCAGAAAAATCCAATCTATCCATCTGTACTATTTTCATGCATGATCAAACAAGTTAAATTGATGTTTTAAGCAGAACAAGGAAAAGCACTTT
>NW_021182787.1:0-1100 GCF_002162155.2 Triticum dicoccoides | reverse complement strand
CTGGGGAGATTGAGTTCTTCGCACACGCCCCTGAGTTCGGACCTTCCTTGGGTCTAGGGAGCCCTGAATCCGACAGTGGCAGTGCCATCATCATCGCGGATCCTGGCGGCAGGAGGTGCTGGTGATCAGATATAGGGAAGACGACGGTGGAGGTGTGACGACGTCCGATTTGGTGGTGATGGGGCGCGGGCTACCAGATTTGGTGTTGGCTGAGGCCGATGGTCTACAAATTCGATGTCGGCGGAGCGGCGGGCTGCGAGAGTGCTGACAACCGAAGAGAGGAGGGGTGTTTGTTCTACGGTGGGGCGGGTGGCAGCCGGAAGCCGGCAGATTTGGTGATGGCGGCTCGTGGGGAAGGGGGGCAAGAGGACACACGCAATTATGAGTTGGCGATTGGTTTGCGGGGGGTTATGGGTGCGTGGATTTTTTTTACGTTTGTGAAGGCAGGTGCCTGAATTTTTTTTACGTTTGGGAAGGCAAGTGCCTAATGTAAATTTACATCACTTTGGGCTAGTGTTTTGGGCAGCCCAAAAAAGGACCATAAAAATATACGTTTAGAGCAGCAGTTGGTGCTTGTTTTTAGTCGAAGTGATGCAAAAAAGATTTCTTTCCGGCAACTTGTATTCTATATCTAATAATAAAGGGGCTATTGCTTCTCACGGTACGTCACCGAAATTGCTCACAAAGTTGAAAAATATGATCCCACCGATGCCACCTATAAGTGATTAAAAAACGTTTCACATAGGGGAATCCCCGCCTTGCCCGCCCATATAGTTGGAACCTTCTATACTGCGCTCTCGACGCTGTGAGAAAACGCAGCGCGCCTGTTTGGGTCGGCATGTGTCCGGGCGTCCTTAGATTAATTCAACTTTTAAATTTTATTTTCCTTTTTTGTCTTTCTTTTCTTCATTTTAAATAATTTGGGACTTCATTTTTTAAAAAATTAAAAAAAAGAATTGTGAAATAAAATTTTTTAATAACTCATAAATGTTTGCGGATTCAGAAAATATTCGTAATTAAAAAACGTTCGCATATCAAGAAAATATTCGCAATTTTTAAAATAAATGTTTGGGAAATACAATTTTTAATGATTAAAAAAA
>NW_021182786.1:0-2627 GCF_002162155.2 Triticum dicoccoides | reverse complement strand
CGGTATCCTTCCAGATTCTGTCAGCTTGAAATATCGCGATATTAGAGAGATTGGCCGCTGTGCCTGTGAAGTGTACCAGGCTATGGATGAAAATTTGATGCATGCATTGCTTCATTGCGCGCATGCGAAAGTTTCTGGTCAGCAGCTCATGATCGGCTCCAGTTAAAAGTTCCGAGGCTGCATCCAGAAACGCGGACAAAACATGGAGGCAGACAGGATGTGCAAGGCACACACCATCAGAACTAGCACGTTCCAAGTAACACAAGCGCTCTTAAAAACTCTTCAACACTTTTACAGGCACATGTCTACGTCAGGAATGGTGAATTTTCACCTGGAACAACAACATCTCTCAATATCATACATCTACGACCCAGTTCATATCCTAGTCAGTTTGGTATACAAATGTTGTCTAGGCTTGGCCACGGTTTTACACGCTTTGTCCTCAGAAAGCCATTAGCATTCCACGCTTGTAGGACTCCAGTCCAGTATGAGCATTTCATTTCATCACTTCCCGCTTTTCAACAAAAACTTGGACGCTAAAACTGAGAATAAACAGCCATATGTACCTCAACCAATCACATTGCATAGGCCCCCTCATCTGGCATTAGTTGGGTGCACCGTCAGGCTGTTGGGGGTTGTCTGCAACCACTTGACGCCTCTGACGCTCTCTCAAGTACAGGACAGTTACAAGGCAAGCAAATAGAGTCAATATTGTTGCGTTCCCTTCATCCATCAGGACATCTTCCACCCATTCCTCAACTACAGGATACATCTCTGGCAGCGAGTCGATAAAATTAACCTGAAATAATAAAGATTTAGATGCCAACTGCAAGGAGTACAACAATCTAGCATGATTGCAATACTCAATACGACATGCATAGTAAGAACAAAAGGCAGACATCAACTAGCAGGTGGCTAGGGATGAACAGACAAGTTGGCATATGTAGTGTCAATCTTGAAAGAGCATAACTCCAGGTAACTGAGAACTAGAGGTGGTAAAGAAATCAAAAGCTTAGAAGCACAGACTGAAGCCTGAGGCAGTTTGTGAATTGCTGCAAACATGGTATTTCAAAACTAAAAATTAACTTATGTTTGGACGATGCTACGGTTCATTGCATATGATTTCCAAATAAATAGCTGCTTAAACGGCAACAGAAATTACCATACAAGGAAACGAACTTGAAAACACCTACAAGTGAACTATACAGATACTTCCTATTTCTTGTATGCAACTAAGCCATACAAAGAGAAAATAATGTCTTACCATAAAACTGCCAGCATAGTTTTTCCTTATCCATAGACTAGTTAGTGCGAGCATGACAGGAAGCTTAGCTGCTGAATCCACCTCCACAGCCTGATCATAATATCTTTTTGCCAAGTGCAGATCAAGGGGAAGTCCATGACCGTGCTCGTGCATGTACCCAAGGTTAAACATGGCCTGGGCATTAGACTGTGATTGAGCATGCATATATGCCTCTGCTGCACGCTCATAGTCCCTCCCTACACCCTGTAACACAGGACAGATTCAATATGTGATTTCAGCAATGATACTATGAAAAGTCTCGAGAGAGCGCACAGCCCCCTAGTACCTCTGAAATGCAAAAGCAAATTTAGAAGCAAAACCAGACTCCACAACTATGTTGCAGGCGCATCCCGTTTTCAAATACATCTCATGTGTGAATTTATTTTAGAAGCCATATATTTTACTTAGTTATCCAAATAGTGGTTTTGGAGAAGTTGTCTCATCAAACATGACAGTTGGTCCCTCTCAAAAGACATTATGTACAAGTGCATAACTTCATAGAGACAGATGGCTTATATTGCGTGCAAACATATGGCTTGTATTGGTGCCACATAAACTCCATATTCTTTTCAAAATTCAGAACACAAACCTAAGGCACTTTATATTATTGTTTACCATGTTTTTAACAATCTGTAGTAATCATACTAAGAGAAAGAAACAAAAAATGAGGACCAGATCTCCAACATATAATATTAGCCTACAACATATGGTGCTTTATGTGAATTTGTTAAGTAATTTTAGCAGAAGCCTGCAATCATCTAGATAGGATCAAGAGGGTACTTGAGAAACGTGTTATACCAACTAACAGTAAGGACCATTTCACATACCCGGCCATAGTAGTAGGCATCGCCAATCAACAGAGCAGCATGCTCATTACCCTGCTCAGATGCTTGCCACCACAAAGCATGTGCACGGAGATGTCTTTCCATATCTGAACAGAAGCCAGATTCTCCCATGCAAATATGTTCATCGCCATATCTATCAAGAATCCAGGCGGCATTGCTTTGGGCAACCTCGTACCCAAGATCTGCCATTCTAGAATATAAGAGCAATGCCTTCCCTATGTCGCCTTTTAAATAAGATTCTAGAGCCCACCTAGACATCGAGCTCCAGGGGCCCCTCTCAGCAACAGACTTGTACAAAACTGTTGCCTGAAACAAGAAAGACTAATGATTCAGCCCTTTGATAATAATATTTCGAACAATTCATGTTTCCCTATTTGTATCATAACAGATTGATATCATTAAAACAAACCGAAAAAGTATGTTATAGCATTAATGCTTCTGTAAATCAGCCTTCTATCTTTCTCTACAGAAACAACAGC
>NW_021182785.1:0-1011 GCF_002162155.2 Triticum dicoccoides | reverse complement strand
AAATAAAGACAACTCCTATGGCTCCTGCCGGTTGTCATACTCATCGACATGCAAGTCGTGAATCCTATTACAAGAACATGATCAATCTCATACATCACATGTCATTCATCACATTCTTCTTGGCCATATCACATCACATAGCATACCCTGCAAAAACAAGTTAGACGTCCTCTAATTGTTGTTGCATGTTTTACGTGGCTGCTATGGGTTTCTAGCAAGAACGTTTCTTACCTACGCAAGACCACAACGTGATATGCCAATTGCTATTTACCCTTCATAAGGACCCTTTTCATCGAATCCGTTCCGACTAAAGTGGGAGAGACTGGCACCCGCTAGCCACCTTATGCACCAAGTGCATGTCAATCGGTGGAACCTGTCTCACATAAGAGTACGTGTAAGGTCGGTCCGGGCCGCTTCATCCCACAATACCGTCGAAACGAGATTGGACTAGTAACGGTAAGCATATTGAACAACATCAACGCCCACAACTACTTTGTGTTCTACTCGTGCAAAGAATCTACGCAATAGACCTAGCTCATGATGCCACTGTTGGGTAACGTAGCAGAAATTCAAAATTTTCCTACGCGTCACCAAGATCTATCTATGGAGAAACCAGCTACGAGTAGAAGGAGAGTGCATCTACATACCCTTGTAGATCGCTAAGCGGAAGCGTTCAAGTGAACGGGGTTGATGGAGTCGTACTCGTCGTGATTCAGATCACCGATGATCAAGTGCCGAACGGACGGCACCTCCGCGTTCAACACACGTACAGCCCGGTGACGTCTCCCACGCCTTGATCCAGCAAGGAGAGAGGGAGAGGTTGAGGAAGACTCCATCCAACAGCAGCACAACGGCGTGGTGGTGGTGGAGGAGCGTGGCAATCCCGCAGGGCTTCGCCAAGCACCACGGGAGAGGAGAAGAACTTGGGAGAGAGGGAGGGGCTGCACCAAAGGCATAAGGTGTGTTTGGGAGGCCCTCCTACCCCACTATATATAGGGATCCCAAGGGGGG
>NW_021182784.1:0-975 GCF_002162155.2 Triticum dicoccoides | reverse complement strand
ACCGTATCTCTCAGTCTCCTATTTCTAACACATACATGACACTATATATGCCACCAAGTACCATCCAACAAACCAGACCAAAGTACAGAGACTTGCCATCCTAGGTTTCATCTACCTCTTCAGTACTGTCATTGCAGTTCGGTGCCTAACCGAAGATGGCCATCCACAAGGCTTTGCTTCTTGCAATCCTTGGTTGCATCTGCCTCGGTGGTACTGTCATTTCAGCTCGTGAGCTGAATGATGACTTGTCGATGGTGGCGAAGCATGAGAATTGGATGGTTCAGTATGGCCGTGTGTTACAAGGCGCGCCGGTTCGAGGTTTTCAAAGCCAACGTCGAATTCATTGAAACACTCAATGGCCAGAATCACAAGTTCTGGCTCGGCGTCAACCAGTTCGCTGATATCACCAATGATGAGTTCAGGACAACCAACACAAACAAGGGGTTGAAATCAAACTTCATGCGAGTTCTTTCTACAGGATTCAAGTATGAGAATTTGAGTTTTGATGCTCTTCCAACAACGATGGACTGGAGGGCTAAGGGGGCTGTCACCCCTATCAAGGATCAAGGCCAGTGTGGTAAGTACACAAAAAATGTGTTGCACAGCATATATGTTTTAATATTTTATTGGATAACACTATAACAACACAATTATTTCTAGGCTGCTGTTGGGCATTTTCTGCCGTTGCCGCGACAGAGGGCATTGTAAAAGTGAAAACCGGCAAGTTAATCTCACTGTCAGAGCAAGAGTTGGTTGACTGTGATGTTCATGGTGAAGTTCAAGGCTGCGAGGGAGGACTCATGCATGGATGATGCAGCCGACGGCAAGTGCAAGGCTGGATCCAACAGTGCTGCAACCATCACCGGCTTTGAGGATGTTCCTATCAATAACGAGGGTTCCCTTATGAAGGCGGTGGCAAACCAACCAGTGTCTATAGCTGTGTACAGAGGCGACATGACATTCCAATTCTACTCT
>NW_021182783.1:0-2094 GCF_002162155.2 Triticum dicoccoides | reverse complement strand
TATCGTAGGATAGCCTAGCCAAGAGTCAAAGCTGGCTTGCTGCAATAACTCCACCAACCCTTCTTGATACTAAGCATGTATGTAGGATCTGATGTAAGTCTTGCTGAGTACCTTTGTACTCATGTTGCTATAATCTACATTTTTACAGAAGACGCTGCAACCCCTTCTGATGGGTTCTATGTAGACGTTGACATCAACGAGTAGGCTAAAGACCCAGGTGGTGACCCTGAGCTTGTGAAGGACCTTGTAGTATAGCTAGGCTTTCCAAGCCTCTTTTATTTTACTAGTTGTCTGTACTCAGACAAGTTACTTCCGCTGCTGGTTTGTATGACTGTATGACTTGTATGTTGGGTCGTGAGACCCGTACCTTTGTGTATGTTATGTATGGCCCTCTGAGCCTTAAATAAAGTACTTGTGTCGTAGAGTCATGTTGTGATGTTTCGTTGTATTTGCACATATCGAGCATATTGTGTGTATGATTGAAATGCTTGTATGTGTGGGATCTGACTATCTAGTTGTTTATCTTTAGATGCCTCTCTTACCGGGAAATGTCTCCTAGTGTTACTGCTGAGCCATGGTAGCTTGCTACTGCTCTGGAACACTTAGGCTGGCCGGCATGTGTCCTTCTTCGTTCCTGTGTCTGTCCCTTCGGGGAAATGTCATGCTTTGAGTACCGGAGTCATGTTAGCCCGCTACAGCCCGGTTTACCGGAGTCCTGCTAGCCCAGTGCTACAGCCCGGACCCACTTGCTGATGACCGACACGTTCGAAGCTGGGTCATGGATGCCTGTCCCTGTAAGTCTGTGCCACTTTGGGTTTACGACTAGTCATGTCAGCCCGGGCTCTTTATCATATGGATGCTAGCGACACTATCATATACGTGAGCCAAAAGGCGCAAACGGTCCCGGGCCAAGGTAAGGCGACACCCGTGGAGATACCGTGCGTGAGGCCGCAAAGTGATATGAGGTGTTACCGGCTAGATCGATGTGACATCGAGTCGGGGTCCTGACAGCGTTGGCATCAGAGCCGGACTGCCTGTAGGTTCTCCAAGCCAAACTGGTCGATGTTGAGTCTAGAAATTCTTTAGTTATATGTAGGGGAATTGTTTGTGGGTTGGAACGTAAGGCTCTTTTTACTCCTTTATCTTATGACATTCTGATCTGAGTCAGTCCATTCTTCCACCGGGGGTTAAGGAATTAGGATCTATTCTTTCTATCAGGATCACGTGTTACTATTCAGTAGTACCTTATAAGTTTGATGGATACAAGCCTAGTTCAGTTCTACTACCACATTATGTTGCTGGGATGGTCTCAGAACTTTGATATGATGATGTTGAGTGTGTATGAAATCCTTTGTCAAATGTCTCAAATCCTTTTTGAGCATTTACAGCCGTTATGCTGCCGAAATTTTGCTAGAAATTCTAATGCCCTTGCATTATGATTGTGCTTTCAGATGGCCACTCGCGACCTCAATCAAGTGGTTCGCCTGACTCGATGCCTAGATGTACCCGGCCATACTGCCAAGTTGGTCAGGGTAATGACTGAGGCTGGATACCGCTGGTATCCCGAGTACACGGTCGAAGAGCAATTCCGAGACTTTAATCAAAGCCAGTATCTCTGCACTGTTAGGATATTTCCATCTTATCCTGGATCCACCGAGCCTCTTCACTGCTCCTATGGACTCGGGGTTACTATTGAGATGGCTGTGCAGGACGCCGCCTACTCTATGATGACCATTATGCGAGTCAGATCTGGTCTATTTCGGGACTCTGATTTCCGGTATATGCCAGGATCACTTCCGGGGGCACAAGGGTATCTCCAGGCTATCTATGCTGACCCCACCCAGGAGGATTCACGGACTCGCACCACTGCTGAGATGCTCGAGGATAAGGACCGTGAAAATCGGGCCTTGAGGTTAGAGCTCTTCAATACCCGTGCTGACCACTGGGCTACTTTGACTCGGTTCGCACCGGCGGTGCAAGCTGGATTCTCAGATATGCGCGATCTCTATCCTGTGAGATCTGCTCTGCCAGACGTGATGGTTTGGCGTGATGTAGGAGGCATCACCCCACCTCGCGGTCCCCGCAGGCCACCGT
>NW_021182782.1:0-916 GCF_002162155.2 Triticum dicoccoides | reverse complement strand
TGGAGCTATTGCCCTCGCAAAGGAGCCCAGGTTTCACAAGAAGACCAGGCACATCAAGCGTCGTTTCAACTCCATCCGTGAAAATGTTCAAGATGGAGACATAGAGATTTGCAAAGTGCACACGGATCTGAATGTCGCAGATCCGCTGACTAAACCTCTCTCGCGTGCAAAACATGATCAACACCAGAACTCTATGGGTGTTCGATTCATCACAATGTAACTAGATTGGTGACTCTAGTGCAAGTGGGAGACTGTTGGAAATATGCCCTAGAGGCAATAATAAAAGTATTATTATATTTCATTGTTCATGATAATTGTCTTTTATTCATGCTATAACTGTATTATCCGGAAATCGTAATACACGTGTGAATACTTAGACCACACAATGTCCCTGGTAAGCCTCTAGTTGACCAGCTCGTTGTGATCAACAGATAGTCATGGTTTCTTGACTATGGACATTGGATGTCATTGATAACGGGATCACATCATTAGGAGAATAATGTGATGGACAAGACCCAATCCTAAGCATAGCATAAAAGATCGTGTAGTTCGTTTTGCTAGAGCTTTGCAAGTGTCAAGTATCTCTTCCTTCGACCATGAGATCGTGTAACTCCCGGATACCGTAAGAATGCCTTGGGTGTACCAAACGTCACAACGTAACTGGGTGACTATAAAGGTACATTACAGGTATCTCCGAAAGTAGCTGTTGGGTTGACACGGATCGAGACTGGGATTTGTCACTCCGTATGACGGAGAGGTATCTCTGGGCCCACTCGGTAATGCATCATCATATTGAGCTCAATGTGACCAAGGTGTTGGACACGGGATCATGCATTACGGTACGAGTAAAGTGACTTGCCGGAAACGAGACTGAACAAGGTATTGGGATACCGACGATCGAGTCTCGGGCAAGTAA
>NW_021182781.1:0-1445 GCF_002162155.2 Triticum dicoccoides | reverse complement strand
TAAACACACCCCGGGGATCGTCAATCGAGGAACTCGCTTTGGGAAACCAAAACAGTGATCAATAGTCCAGGTAATGAGCCAGAATTGGCCAAAATTTCGAGTGTTGATGAACGACACATAAGCGAACCTTGGGGTTCAATAACTATTGAAACCGCTTTGGGACCCCAAAATGGTGAGTAATAGTCAACAAAATGGGTCAAAATTGGACAAAACTGTGAGTGTTGACGACGGACTCGTAAACGCACCCCGAGAATCGTCAATCATGGAAATCACTCTAGGGCCCCAAAACGGTGAGTAATAGTGCACGAAACGGACCAGAATCAGCCAAAAATGTGAGTGTTGATGACCGACACGTAAAAGTGCCCCAGGGTTCGTATGTCGTGGAAATCACTTTGGGACCCGAAACAGTGAGTAATAATCCATGAAACGGGCCAGAATCAGCCAAAATTGTGTGTTGATGACCGACACATAAACGCACGCTGGGGTTTTTCAATCGTGGAGATCACTCCGGATCCCAGAACAGTGATTAATAGTCCACAAAACGGGCCAGAATCGGCTAAAATTGCGAGTGTTGATGACCTACACGTAATCGCACCCTGGGCTTCGTCAATCATGGAAATCACTCTGGGACCCCAAACAGTCAGTTATAGTCCACGGAACGGGCCAGAATCGGCCAAACTTGCGAGTGTTGTTGACCAAAACGTAATCGCTCCCTGGGGTTCAACAACTATGGAAATCACTTCGGGGACCCAAAACGGTGAGTAATAGTCCATGAAAACGGCCAGAATTGGACAAAACTGAGAGTGTTGACGACGCACACGTAAACACAACCCGGGGATCGTCAATCGAGGAACTCGCTTTGGGAAACCAAAACAGTGATCAATAGTCCAGGAAATGAGCCAGAATTGGCCAAAATTACGAGTGTTGATGACCGACACATATGCGCACCTTGGGGTTCAATAACTATGGAAACCGCTTTGGGAGCCAAAATGGTGAGTAATAGTCAACAAAATGGGTCAAAATTGGACAAAACTGTGAGTGTTGACGACGGACATATAACGCACCCTGAGAATCGTCAATCATGGAAATCACTCTGGGGCCCCAAAACGGTGAGTAATAGTGCACGAAACGGACCAGAATCAGCCAAAAATGTGAGTGTTGATGACCGACACGTAAAAGCGCCCCAGGGTTCGTATGTCGTGGAAATCACTTTGGGACCCGAAACAGTGAGTAATAATCCATGAAACGGGCCAGAATCAGCCAAAATTGTGTGTTGATGACCGACACATAAACGCACGCTGGGGTTTTTCAATCGTGGAGATCACTCCGGATCCCAAAACAGTGATTAATAGTCCACAAAACGGGCCAGAATCGGCTAAAATTGCGAGTGTTGATGACCTACACGTAATCGCACCCTGGGCTTCGTCAATCATGGAAATCACTCT
>NW_021182780.1:0-850 GCF_002162155.2 Triticum dicoccoides | reverse complement strand
CAGTCGGAAGCTGGCAGAGGTTTGCTGCAAATCAGGGATCTGCTCCGGGCAGCAGGAGATCAGAATTCAGCCGTGTCTCAGTCGCGCAACAGAATTCACAGTCGATCTGTCACTGTGAATACGGTTCAGTCGGCTCACAGCCCCAAATCGCCTCCGCGGCGCGAAGGGCGTGAGAATCGGCGAGATCAATATGGCGACAGACTCGACCGAGATGATAGGCGTCGAGTGCCCTATTCCCCTCCGAGGGGTGGGTCTTACGCTCCTCGGCAGCCAGATGATAGGCGTCAGTACAGTACAGGGCGTAGGGTTCCAGTTGACCCCAGAGAGCCAGGCTTCGACGCGCGATCCATTATCGTGCAAGGGTTGGTCGACCGGAACAGAGCCCATCGAGGCGCACTCGATAGAGGTGTACCCACGAGCAGTCGAGTACATGTTTCTGGTCCTGAATGTTTCAGCAGAGCTATCAGAGCCGCAATTATCCCCCCCAATTTCAGGTTGGCAACAGGAGTCAGCAAGTTCACTGGTGAGTCTAAGCCTGAAACTTGGCTTGAAGACTACCGAGTGGCAGTTCAGATCGGTGGTGGGAACGACGAGGTGGCCATGAAGCATTTGCCCCTCATGTTGGAAGGTTCTGCCAGGGCATGGTTGACTCAATTACCTCCTAGCAGCATTTACACTTGGGAAGATCTGTCCCGAGTGTTCGTCAGAACGTTTGAAGGGACTTGCAAGCGACCAGCGGGATTGACAGAGTTGCAAGTCTGCGTGCAGAAAACTAATGAGACTCTCAGAGAGTATATTCAGAGGTGGATCACTTTGCACCACACTGTGGAAAATGTCTCTGATCATCAGG
>NW_021182779.1:0-3563 GCF_002162155.2 Triticum dicoccoides | reverse complement strand
ACACACACACACACACACACACACACACACACACACACACACACACACACACTAAAACCTCCCCGGGCGTGCGCGCACAGACAGACCCCCTCCCTTGCTCGAAACCCTAGCAAGGTCCCTGCCGCCGCCACAAGGCCTCCATTGTCAACATCTGTCAGTTTGCCCGTGCAGCTTACCCACTGATCTCCATACCCAGGCCGCCTTGACTTTCTTAGATGATGCCTGCCAAACGCCCCCTTCCCACAGATCCCCATCCCCCACTCCGGAGCATCGCAGCCTAAGCCCGGCTACGCTACCCGTGGAGCTTGAGGATCAACTGGCCCAAAAGAGGTGTATAGCGGTCTCTTCGCCTGACGTCACCGAGGAAGCTGACGACCATTACTGGCGGCAGGCGCTCAAGCAGCAGGCTAGAGTATGTAGGCATGTCTCGGCCGCCGGCTATGACATCGAGGTCATCGACAAAGACGGCTTGAGGTGGGCTATGTCACAGGTTAAGTGGCCCACCCCCAACCCCTCGGGTTCAACCGCCGTCGATCTCATCCATGGCCCCTCTGCCGATCTCCTCTGGCTTGTTGTCAACAATTTGCCATTCTACATCGCGATTGATCCCCTTTTATCATTTCTGAAGGACACGTTCTGCGATGCTGGCTTGGGATTCACAACTTCCAAGTCAGACCTCATCAATGGCGACCACGAGGAGGGCACCCTCTCCGGCTCTTCCAAGGGGAAAGAGCCCATCTGCTCTTCCAAGGGGAAAGTGCCCATCTGCGACATTAGGGAGGGCACCCTACAGCTGTGTTCTTCCAAAGGGAAGCAGCCCATCTGCACAACATGGAGCACATCCAGGGTCTTTGATCTTCCCATGGGAATGAGCCCATCTGTGACAAGTGAGGAAACCCGTGATTTGTTTTGCCGTGCCTCTTCATAGGGGGAAACCCATGATTTGTTTTGTCGAGTCCCTTTTGTAGTGTAGTGAGAATATGTCTAGTTTTAATTGCTATATCTAGTTGTTTGTAGTATGCCTTCTTTATTTCAGTTGTTCACAATGTGATGCTCTATATGTGCAATTATTTACTGTGCAGTACATTTCATCAATCCAGTTTTAAACATACCGATAGGAATGCATATATTTGCTTGCTATTAAGCCTGTTATAGCTAGCATATGCCTCTTTTAAAGTTTTTTGATTGTTTGATTGTTTATCGTTAGCATATGTCCAGATTCAAATGCTATCTTTGGTTGTTCGTATTATGCCTTGTTTATTCCAGTTGTTCACAACATGATGTTCTATATGTACAAGTACGAACTGTGCGTTCAATTTCATCAGTACAAGTTTCAACAATACCACTATGAATGACTACATTTGGTTGCTGCATCTTGTAGTTAGCACGCCTTTCCATTTTTATTTACCAATAACCAGTGTACTTAGACTGGCACAGCACCAGTTTGAATGACTATGTTTGCTTGTTGTTAAGTATTAGGCCTATTGCAGTTAGTACACATTTCCACTTGTTTTGCTTTACTAGCGTGCTTAAACCTACACACTAAAGCTATCTTTTGGAGATTATTTTGTCTGCCATGTATAATTTTGGTTGATGTTTAGCCTGTTGTGCTTAACATGCTTCTTGATGTACCTACACAGGACAATTTTGAGAACGACTATTATTTTCCATCGAGGTTAGTTTCATCCCATGTCTTATATCTGCTCACTGTTCAGGATATCAGTAGCTGGTACCATATAGGACGGCAGCTAATAAGGGACTAATCGATGAATCAAACTTTTAACTGAATATATCTGCAACCCATTTATCGTTAGGTTAACTAGGGTCATATGTAATATATCTGAGGCTACATAGCAACAAGCATTGTACTTAATGTCTAAATATGCAATCCTAGGCTACATAGCAACAAGGAAGAGTGTTAAATTAATGTCCTAATGATGTCTAGATATACGTAGAAGAGTAGTAGCAGCAACAAGAACAACACATCCCTGTTTGGATACTCAAGTTAGCTAGAGGGTATAGTTAGTTTCTAGCTCATTACTAACCATGAACTAACTCCATCCAAAGAGTTGTTTGGGTGGCAGGGTTTGATTGACAATAAATGCACTAGGAGAACTAGGTCCAATTAGCACCTCTTGGGTTGGATATATTTTTTTGGGTGGGTTATAGATTCAACTAGCTCAAACTAGCCCTCATGTTTAGATATACTTTAGGGCTATTTGAGCCCCAACT
The DNA here is from genome assembly GCF_002162155.2 of Triticum dicoccoides. Lineage (NCBI taxonomy): Eukaryota > Viridiplantae > Streptophyta > Magnoliopsida > Poales > Poaceae > Triticum > Triticum dicoccoides. The sequence goes on along the minus strand of NW_021182779.1, from coordinate 1,331 downwards.
AGCTCAAACTAACTGTAACCATTAGATACAGCAATAGTGAATCAACCGATATTTTGTAAGAATGCACTAAACCCCTTCCGGCCCATAATATAATATGTTAATTCATCTAATATACGAGTATATTGGATGTTATAAGATACTCCCTCTATTCCTAAATATTTGTATTTTTAGAGATTTCAAATGGACTACCACATACGGATGTATATAGACATATTATAAAAGAGTGTTGTACTACATCATTGTGCAATTGTTGTTTAACTTCTAATATTAACATGGTGCTTTTAGGTACATATGTCATTGGTAAAGATCCGCGCTTCGACCCTTTCTGCGTATGGGGCAATGAGATATCGATGAACCAGCATGAAGTGAGGAAGCTTATAAAGATTCTTAGTAAAATGGGTCCAAAGATGGCAATTAAACTATTTGTTTACACTTTATCCAAGACAACAACAAACTGCAGGATGGTAAGTAAGAACTCTGCAGCCTTCTTTTTACTGTCCATAATGAGTTGTGTTAGATGACAATGACTGAATCTTTTTCCTTTGAAGTGGTTGCCAAGGCAGTTTACTCAAGATTACATCTCAAACTACATGATTGGTGGCATGCAAAGTTTAAAGTATTTCTACCAGAACACGATGATTATCTAGATGTTTTCATGAAGACCGTGAAGGATGGGCAGTCGGCCATCACAAGGGGTTGGACTAGAGTCATGCTTGCATTCTGCATGGAGGAGGGCACACTATGGGCATTCTGCTTCACCTTGTTCAGCAACCAGTATATATTGCACATCTTTCTTTACCATCTTTAATAGTACAAGTATACAACTGTGATTCATCATTCTTTATTTGGTTCCTATGTAATTCTTGAACATATGTACGCATGAATCAAATAATGCATTGGTTGTTTGAACCTGATGGACATGAATAAAGCTGCAGCATACATTCAAATTAAAATTCAAATCCGGTACAATTTGAAATAGCAGCATTTAAATTTCAATGAAATTACGCTCTCCATGTTGTTACGGCACACACGGTTGGTAAAACACAAACGTTTGTGATATACACCATAGTCCGAGACAGTTCACAGAGAGGAAACGTGTGCAAGCATGCACACAGTTGCCATTTACAAATCGTGTGCGATGTCAGACAATATCACAAATGATGCGGGCAAACTAAACGTGTGTGTTAGCTGCCTTATTGTACATGATTCGCAACCATGAACTATTTCTGATGAAGTATGCATTGTAAATGTTGCACCACAGAATAGCGTGTGTGATAGTTGTCGTGTACGACGGTCCAACGTTTGGTAATCATATCTGACACTCGTACGAC
>NW_021182778.1:0-1145 GCF_002162155.2 Triticum dicoccoides | reverse complement strand
ATGAATGCTAAATATAAACTTGCTGGAGATAAGGGTAGAAAACATGTTGTGTTTGCACCTGGAGATCTTGTTTGGTTACGTTTGCGTAAGGATAGATTTCCTGATTTGCGCAAATCAAAGTTAATGCCACGTGCTGATGGTCCCTTTAAGGTGTTAGAGAAAATAAATGATAATGCATATAAACTTGAGCTGCCTGCAGATTTTGGGGTTAGTCCCACTTTTAACATTGCAGATTTGAAGCCTTATTTGGGTGAGGAAGATGAACTTCCGTCGAGGACGACTTCATTTCAAGAAGGGGAGGATGATGAGGACATCAATACAATTGTTACACCCACAGCCCCTGCTGCTATACATACTGGACCAATTACTAGAGCTCGTGCACGCCAACTAAATTACCAGGTACTTTCGTTTCTTGGTAATGATTCTAATGTTCATGAGAATATGATGCTGCCTAAATTGGATACACTTGTTTTGCTTACAAATGAAGGGCCTAGCTTGGAGAAGGATGAACATTGGAGCAAGAACAAGCATGGAGATGATGGCATGCGCAAGGGGAACAAGAACGGAGTTACAAGTGATGATTTCAAGACTTTGAAGCCACCATAATGGGTGCATGAAGCCTTGGACGAAATATACAAGATGCCACTTCATAAATTTCGTCCCGAGGCTATTTTAGATGCTGCGTCACCTTATTATTGGGCCTTTCGAAATACATAAGTATAGGCTATTTTTAGAGTCCGTATGTGTGGGGAAACAAGAGATAGGGTTGATTTCGGACCCCTCCACCAAGGGCCACGAAATTCCCCCCCTCTTCCTCCATATATACAGCCCTTAGGGCATCGTTTAGACTTTGGGGTTTTGTTTAGATTAAAAGTTCGCCATAGCTGCAACTTCGCGTACTTCGTTTGTGTTCAACGACCAGACAAAGGCGTCACAGAACCCCACCTTGATCAATAAAGCTTTCATCTTATATTCGCAATATCCAGATTGCAATCTCAGTTTCTTGCTTGTTCTTCGTTTGCTCGCAGGAAACAGACCCTCGTGGTCAGGTTGATCGTGCTCCGGCGTGGTCAATAACCTCTCGGAGTTGGTTTAGCGATTGCTAAGGTGCGACGTCCTCGCACGTTCGTAGTCGGATCGTCAAA
>NW_021182777.1:0-1161 GCF_002162155.2 Triticum dicoccoides | reverse complement strand
GATTAGGAACGCGCGGTAACAAGCAGAGACTCACGAAAGAGGTGACCCCGTTGCCCCGTCTCGAGGACTTGCGGCAAGGGCTAAGAATGCCCGGCCACGCCTCGTAATTATCTCACGGGCACCTTCCAGGTCAACCCGTCTCCACATCACTTTCCAAGTAACAGTTGTAAAGTCCAAGTATCCGTGTGTCCAAACATCAAGAGGAAAACCCAAGGAATCACCCTCGGTGGGTTCCACTCAATGTAATCATCAAGGTGAACGTAGAGGAATCACCCTCGAGGTTCACACTTGAGGGGTTGCACGACAGAGTCGTATCGGAAGTGGTTAAAGAGGAAATCACCCTCGATGACCACGACCGAATAGCTACACTACAGGGTTAACATCAGAAGTGTTGTAGAGGTCTCACCCTCGGCACTCGATAGTACCAGTAGTGTCGAGCAACTAAGGGGAAAGTGATGTGCGGTGCCGGGGCCTGGTCTTCGATCCCGTTGATCGGGTCTTCAATGATGAAGCAGGGGCAACAAGGACAAGGTGGGGGTCACTGATGGATCACTAACCAACCTATACTAAGCAGTTTAGGATAAGCCGGTAAGGTAACAATAAGCAGGTTACAAAAGGAGGCTATGCATCAGAATAGGAGCAAATAATAACAATAGCAAAATCTAATGCAAGCATGAGAGAATGGAATGGGCGATAACGGGATGATCAAAGGGGGGGCTTGCCTGGTTGATCTGGCAAGGAGGGGTCGTTGTCGACGACGTAGTCGATCACCGGGGCATCAGCGGCCTCGGGGTCTACCGGAGAGAAGAGGGGGAAGAAACAGTAAATACATAGCAAACAGAGGTAACACTAAGCATGACATGACGATACGTAGCGCTAAGCGTGCTCTAACGCGGTCCTAGACGTTATAGGTGAAGGGGGAAATCAACCGGGAAGGTGTTCCCGGTTCCGGACCTGTGTCAGACAGATGACCGGAGGGGGAAAGTTCCATGTTCAGCATGCTAGGGGCATGTGACAGATGAACGGACCGCGTATTCGGATTCGTTGGATTTTTCTGAGCAACTTTCATATAGAAAACATTTTCATCGGAGTTACGGTTTATTTTCTATGAATTTTTAAAGTTTAAACAATATTCTGGAATTATTTATATTAACAGAAAAG
>NW_021182776.1:0-783 GCF_002162155.2 Triticum dicoccoides | reverse complement strand
CTCATTTTTTTAGTAAAGTTAATCACAACTATTTTTTCTTCTATTTATTTCTGAGTAGTTTTTTATACAGTTTTTTTTCTTTTTTGCTATATTTATTTGTTTCTATTTATTTCTGTGTGGTAATAAGTCATTAAAAATAAGCATCTATGCTCATTTTTTTAGTAAAGTTAATCACAACTATTTTTTCTTCTATTTATTTCTGAGTAGTTTTTTATATAGTTTTTTTTCTTTTCTGCTATATTTATTTTTTCTATTTTTTTCTGAGTGGTAATAAGTCATTAAAAATAAAAAAGAGGCGCAATGCTAGTTAATTCGCTTCAAGGCTTTCGGAATAGTGTAAACTGCATTGCACATAGCTCCGTGCAGTCTACCCTATTCCTCAAGGCTTGAAGCGAACCAACGTGCAGGTGAGCATTGAGCCTCTTCTTCATCGTCTCTGCACTCAGGGCTTATAAACAGCTGCGAGTGCCTCTCGCTTGGCGAGGTGGGACTAAAAAAACAGCTGCAGAAAGAATCAACTAAAAAACAGCTGCAGAAAATAAATAAGTAATTAGACGGGTCCATTGGTACCGGTTGGTGGCTCCAACCGGGACCAATGCCCCTCTTTAGTCCCGGTTGGTGGAACCAACCGGGACCAATGCCCCTCTAGAGTCCTTGGTGGTGGCACCAACCGGGACCAAAGGTCTTTGTTTCCCGCCCTTTGGGCTGCTGAAAAGAGGCCTTTGGTCCCGGTTGGTGCCACCAACCGAGACTAAACGGGGCATTGGTCCCGGTTTGTGCCAC
>NW_021182775.1:0-831 GCF_002162155.2 Triticum dicoccoides | reverse complement strand
GACGGCGAGGTGGTGGCAGGGGACGGCGCGCGGCGTCGGGAGAGGAGGAGGAGAGATTGAAGTGGGGATGCGGTTCTGAAATTTTACTAAGTGCTACTTATATAGCAAAGGCTTTGGTCCCGGTTCGTGGCACAAACCGGGACCAATGCCCCGTTTAGTCTCGGTTGGTGGCACCAACCGGGACCAAAGGCCTCTTTTCAGCAGCCCAAAGGGCGGGAAACAAAGACCTTTGGTCCCGGTTGGTGCCACCACCAAGGACTCTAGAGGGGCATTGGTCCCGGTTGGTTCCACCAACCGGGACTAAAGAGGGGCATTGGTCCCGGTTGGAGCCACCAACCGGTACCAATGGACCCATCTAATTACTTATTTATTTTCTGCAGCTGTTTTTTAGTTGATTCTTTCTGCAGCTGTTTTTTTAGTCCCACCTCGCCAAGCGAGATGCACTCGCAGCTGTTTATAAGCCCTGAGTGCAGAGACGATGAAGAAGAGGCTCAATGCTCACCTGCACGTTGGTTCGCTTCAAGCCTTGAGGAATAGGGTAGACTGCATGAAGCTATGTGCAATGCAGTTTACACTATTCTGAAAGCCTTGAAGTGAATTAACTAACATTGCGCCTCTTTTTTATTTTTAATGACTTATTACCACTCAGAAAAAAATAGAAAAAATAAATATAGCAGAAAAGAAAAAAAACTATATAAAAAACTACTCAGAAATAAATAGAAGAAAAAATAGTTGTGATTAACTTTACTAAAAAAATGAGCATAGATGCTTATTTTTAATGACTTATTACCACACAGAAATAAATAGAAACAAATAAATATAGCAGAAAAG
>NW_021182774.1:16330-18160 GCF_002162155.2 Triticum dicoccoides | reverse complement strand
CATCGCACTATATAAGATGCAATAATAAAAGTAAGAAAATTATACAAGTATATATCTATCTAAACATACAAATAAGAATATTTTTCCTTTCAGAAAGAAGATAAGAACAAGAGGCTCACCACGGTGGTGCCGGCGATGAGATCGGTGCGGGTGATCGACGACGTTGAAGACGGGGACGGGGCGTGACGGACCGCTAAACCTAGAGAAATATGGAGGAAAATGGAGCTTGGCGGTCGAGCTTGGAGAGGAGAAACCCTAAGTAGTGTGGCTCGCGCATTCCATCGAACACCTTGTGTGCATAGGAGGTGAGGTAGAGCACCACCAAGCCCTCTCCCCCTCGGCCAGAAAAAACAGAGGAGTGTGCTCTGCTCTTGCGCGAGGGGGGTATATATAGGCACCACCATTGGTCCCGGTTAGTCGCATGAACCGGGACTAAAGGTTTGCCTTCGGTCCCCGTTCAAGCCACCAATCGGGACCAATTGTGGTGGGCCAGGAGTGTGGCCCATTGGTCCCGGTTCGTCCCACCAACCGGGACCAAAAGGTCCAGAGGAACCGGGACCAATGGCCCACGTGGCCCGGCCAGCCCGCGGGGCTCACGAACCGGGTCAAATGCTCCCATTGGTCCCGGTTCTGGATTGAACCGGGATTAATGGGCTGGACCGGCCTGGACCATTGCCCCCTTTTCTACTAGTGGGAGCACCATCAGACTAAAAGCAAGACACAAATCCTTAATGGCTACATTGTTGAACAATACTACCTTTTGATCCCATTTGAACATTTAGATTTAATTTGAATTTAAGTCATGTTTAGCGAACGAACTCATACTATATTGTACCAACCAACCAGTGTCACAATCAATTATAACCTAAGAATCTCACAACAAAGAATAATTATATTTAATTCATGCTAACCTATGAGGTCCGTCAAGGGGGGCGCTGCAGTCTCGATCGCCACAAGGGCAGCCGCCGAGGTATCGACTAATGGTCAAGCAGTCTTGGCGGATGACTCAGCCATCTCAGCAGTTGTAGCCGTCCTCTCTGCAGAGGCAACCGTGACCTCGGCGTAGGACTTCGCCCTCCGTGCTGTTGCAGCCGCCCTCTCGGCATCGCCTGCCACTTCAACCGCCCTCTCGACCACTGCAAGAGAGAATCGTGGTAGGCAGCCGCCCTCTCAGCCACTGCAGCCATCCTGTGGGGGGCCTAGATCTCCCTAACTATGAATCTCCACGAGATCATCTTTGTCATCCGCTAGTGAACACACGGACCTAACATGAAGAAAAAACACATTGGATTTGAATTGCAAAGTCAAGACACAGACTAAACCTAGCATAAGTCAAACCTAGAAGAATCACGTACTCTGCATTTGAGCCAACTTTCAGTCCATCAAGGCTCTCAACAACTGTCATCTCTCTAATGGTTGTATATATCGTGGACACTCCCTCAGTGGTATTTCGAATATTGGTGATGGTCGTTCCTCCACATATCTTCTACAAGGAAGAGATGAGGAGGAACGGCCTCCTATAAACGTCTCCACAGCTCCTATAGTTTCACGGGAGAAGAGGGGGCCCGTGATCTTGCCTGGGGCGAGGTAGATCGGCGCTGGCGCCACAACTCCTAAGGTTTCACCTAAGGGTGGAAGCAGTAAAGAAAACGATTCACTCCAAACATTCACTCTTTTAGACTAGGAGCAAATGTTCTTCAACTTTCTTCTATATGTAATTATATATGTTGAGATTAATGTCTATACTTACATGAGTATAGTATAATAATAGGAGCAATATTTTTGTGCATCAGTGCCCACACATTTTCTCTTGATCCATCACTACACATA
>NW_021182774.1:13953-14988 GCF_002162155.2 Triticum dicoccoides | reverse complement strand
TGGCGCGGCCTTACTATTGGTGTAGACGAAGTAGACGGAGCCTCCATGGCCAACAAGCACGGAGGCGTCGATGGCAAAGCTGTTGGGCGACCCCAAGAAGAGGGCGCGATCGGCCAGGCTGTAGCCATCCTTTCTCACCCACTGTCTCTTATCCCCGTCTAGCGCGCACACCCACATGGAGAACCTGCGCGAATCATTGTAGTATGTCCGGACATGGATGGTCGCCCACAAAAGCTCGCCACGGGACTCAAGGAGGTAACTGTATTGCTCCAAGTAATTTCCACACATAGTTGGTAGCCGCTGCAATGGGATCCCCATGTTGTCAACCCCCCGCTGTGTAGAGATTTGCCACACGCTAGACTCAATAGTTACCAGGATTCTGCCATTACGGTAAGTGGCGCAGTACTCTCGGCTCCTATTGGTGTTCTCAAAGATCGTCTCCACGAACGTCCACTCTGCATCACCAGGTTGCAGGAGCACCGCCGTGAAGCTGGCTATGGTCTTGGTGTCCTCGAAGACGGTGGAGACACCGTAGAGAAGGGTCGTACCATCAGCATAGACAGCGCCGTGGAGGTTTTCCTCCCATCGGCCGTCCACGCAGCACTTATGCGGCAAGAGAGGCAGACGGGTGACGGCTCCGGTTAGAGGGTCGTGCAGGCTAGGGCGGCGATGTTCGACCGTGAGGTACCGGATGGTGGTTGCATCGTGAGTAGACAGCCAGATCCTCCTCCCGGATTCGGCGATAGGCAGCAACGCGCGGTAGCTGGACTTGGAGAAGAGGCACCTGAACCTTAGTGGGACGGAGTCTTCCTCCGGCGTGGGGAGGAGCCACGGTGGGAAGGAGTGGATCGGCTTGGATGAGTCGCGCCACGGCCTGCAGACGGCGCTGAAACGGAGGAAGTCGACCGCATCGCGAAGGCGACTGGAGATGTCATGGAGCACGTCCGGTGGGAGGTCTGGCCAGGTGGACTGCTCCATGACGGCGGGATCGAGCGAGAATTTGTGATGGACGGATAGAGGATTAGATGGAATCGA
>NW_021182774.1:7475-12029 GCF_002162155.2 Triticum dicoccoides | reverse complement strand
CCGCAGGGGCGGGGCAGGGAGAGGGAGAGGGGAAAGGGGAAACAGATCCCACGACCAACGCTGACTTCTGTTACAAATTATAGGTGGTTTGCCATATACATAAATCATTTATACAGCAATGCAAAAATGAAAAATATAGTTTTTTAAATACAATCTGAGCTGACATCGACACTGTTACGGCTGCCCCTAATTGACCAAGGTGACCTCTAGACTGTGCCCTTCGAGAATCATCTTGTTGAGATCCGTGAGAATCATCCTGTCACGAACTCATGCGCTCAGGATCAGATCCGAGAGGGGAAAGGGGGATGAGATCGAGACTTGAGAGAGAAGCTTTGTTTCCAAGGGGAGAGTACAGATTTGGTGAGAGTTCAGAATCATCACACACTACTCGCATGCCTTGCCTACTGGCCTACAGCTGGCTAAATAGCCGTACTTCACTTGTCCTCTCGCCTTACAGGTGGGTCCATGCCACATGGCAGAGGGGGTCTACACCATCACGCGTCCACCGCATCATCTCCTGGTGATGCCGGTGTGGCATTCCCCACTCCTTCAGAACAGGCATCGTCTTCAGGAGCTGCTTGCTGCTCATCGTCGCCGATCGATGGTGTGTCCCACGCCGGTCCTTGTAGAAATCGGCGGCGAAGGGTGTCATGGTCCTCCCAAGTCATCGTTGTCTCGTCGTTGGGCCAGCGCACCTTGACCTGCACCAGGGCGCTGTTGCCGCGCTTGATCATGCATCGCTCCAGGATCTCCGACGGTTTGTCGTCGTGGCCGGTGAGGTCTGGCGGTCGGGGAAGCTCAGAGAAGATCGGTGTATAGTTGGGGGTGAACGGCTTGAGCTGTGACACGTGGAAGACGGGGTGGATCTTGTTGTCCGCCGGCAACTCCAATTTGTACGCCAGCTTGCTGATCTTGTCGATCACCGTGAATGGCCCAAAATACTTGTACGCCAGCTTGGCGCAGGGTCTGTTCGCCACCGACGACTACGCATAGGGTTGGAGCTTGAGGAGAATAGCGTCGCCCAATTTGAAGGAGCGCTCGGTGCGGTGCTGATCGACCTGCTTCTTGAATCGATGATGGGCACGGAGAATGTGCTCGCGCAGCCGCGTCATGTGCACACCCCAGTCCCAGGGCTTGCCGTTGATCATGGGCACCGTCTTGTCATCCCAGAGTGCCATGGCGCCCAGGTTGGGCTCCACTCCGTATAGAGCTTTAAGGGGGAGCATTTGATCGGGGAATGGAAAGACGAGTTGTACCAGAATTCTGCTGTAGGCAGCCATCGACGCCATTGCCGCGGCGCGTCATGCACGGTGCAATGCAGGTACATTTCCATGCACTGGTTGACGCGTTCGCTTTGGCCATCCATCTGGGGGTGATACGTCGTGGAGTAGAGCAGCTTGGTGCCCGCGTTGGCGAAGAGTTTGTGCCAGAGTGCACTGGTGAAGGCGCGATCGCGGTCGGAGACGATGGAGCTCGGGATGCCGTGGAGCTTGACGACCTGATCCCAGAAGAACTTGGCCACTTGTGGAGCTTTGAAGGGGTGGTGAAGGGGGATGAAGTGCGCTGATTTGGTTAGTCTATCCACGACCACCATGATGGAATCGAAGCCCTCTGACGATGGCAAGCCTTACACGAAATTCATAGTGATGTCGCGCCAGGGAGCTGATGATACGTGCAAGGGTGCGAGCGTGCCCGCCAACTTGGATTGCTCGTGCTTGGCGTGCTGGCAGACTGGGCACTACCGCACATAGTCGGTGACGTCGGCCTTCAAGCCTTCCCACACGAAAAGCCTTTTGATGCGCTGGTAGGTGGTCGTGGCGCCGGAGTGACCATCGACCGCGCTGTCGTGCAGTGCGCTGATGATCTTGGTGTGCAAGGACGTGTTCTTGCCGATTCAAAAGCGGTCCTGCTTGCGGATGAGCCCCTTGTAGAGCTCGAACCCGTCGTCGTCGGGTGATACGTCTCCAACGTATCTATAATTTTTGATTGCTCCATGCTACTTTATCTACTATTTTGGACTATATTGGGCTTTATTTTCCACTTTTATATTATTTTTTGGAACTAACCTATTAACCGGAGGCCCAGCCCAGAATTGCTGTTTTTTTGCCTATTTCAGTATTTCGAGGAAACATAATATCAAACGGAGTCCAAACGGAATGAAACCTTCGGGAACGTGATCTTCTCACCGAACGTGATCCAGGAGACTTGGACCCTACTCCAAGAAGTTTCCGGGGAGGTCACGAGGGTGGAGGGCGCCCCCCTGGGCGCGCCCCCTGCCTCGTGGGCCCCTCGGAGCTCCACCGACGTACTCCTTCCTCCTATATATACCTACGTACCCCAATAGACCAGATACGGAGCCAAAAACCAAATTCCACCGCCGCAACTTCCTGTATCCACGAGATGCCATCTTGGGGCCTGTTCCGGAGCTCCGCCGGAGAGGGCATCCACCATGGAGGGCTTCTACATCAACACCATAGCCCCTCCGATGAAGTGTGAGTAGTTTACTTCAGACCTTCGGGTCCATAGCTAGTAGCTAGATGGCTTCTTCTATCTTTTTGGATCTCAATACAATGTTCTCCCCCTCTCTCATGGAGATCTATTCGATGTAATCTTCTTTTTGCGGTGTGTTTGTTGAGACCGATGAATTGTGGGTTTATGATCCAGCTTATCTATGAATAATATTTGAATCTTTTCTGAATTCTTTTATGTATGATTCAGTTATCTTTGCAAGTCTCTTCGAATTATCCGTTTGGTTTGGCCAACTAGATTGGTAGTTCTTGCAATGGGAGAAGTGCTTAGCTTTGGGTTCAATCTTGCGGTGTCCTTACCCAGTGACAGAAAGGGTTGCAAGGCACGTATTGTATTTTTGCCATCGAGGATAACAAGATGGGGTATTTATCATATTGCATGAATTTATTCCTCTACATCATGTCATCTTGCTTAAGGCGTTACTCTGTTTTTAACTTAATACTCTAGATGCATGCTGGTTTTCATATCCACAGAACTAAAAAGGGGTGGGAAAAGCAACCATATTTTAACTAGTTATTCATCCATTCATCCCCATCTAAAAAGACAGATGATTAGCACAGACAATAACTTGTAGTCATTGTATATATGATTGTGCAAACAAAAACATTCTAATCTAGCACAAAAAATTAACTTAGTAATGATCCATTAATGGTATCGGAAAACAAAAAACACTTGAAAAATCACTGGAAAATACAGATGGAAACACATTGAATCATTTTATCAAAAGAAAAGTTTCAACAAAAGGGGATTGATATAACCCTGAGCATTGTACAACTTTTGCTGGGCATGGACAAAAAAAACCACTGGAATATAAATTAACACAAACAAACATTCACAAGAACTTGTATACTATCCACACAAAACTAGCACAAGTCGTTCACAGATGCCATATTGCCAGGAGAACGCACAACACACAAGTGCACACTAATTCTCATCTACATGGGAATTAGCAAATCCATTCTTACTAATATATTTATAAAATCAACATAATTCTAGTACTTGGGACATACTTTTCAAGTCAAAAATATGTACATATGATTTTCAAATTTAAAATATAAATAATTATTCATAGTCAAAGTTTTAAAAGCTTGACTTGTGACATAAAGGACTACTAACCTAGCTAGCTTGATCAATCACTCCACTGAAAAATACGAAGGTAAGGCGATCAAGGAGCAGCAACACATGCAGGCATGTGCAATCCATGTATATTCACTTTTATAATGAGAAAAATGAAAATCCAAGATTTTAGATCTATCTGTGCCGACGCCGACGTTGTGGTGGCTGCCCCTCCTTAATCAAGCTAACCTTGAGATGGCATCCATCCAAAACCAGTTCATTGAGAGCAGCAAGAGCATCTTCCAGATGGGAATGTGTCGTCTCTATGGTCACATGGCCAATACCCTGTGAGGCCCTGGTCTTCTTATAGCAAATCACCTCAGCATTGGACACTTTACCATGCTCGCTGAAAAAGAGCCGTAGCTGAGTGGTCTTCACCGTAAGAGGCAGATTACGCACCAGCAATGTAAAACTGGGAACTTGATTTCTTTCAATGTTAATGTTGTGCCGTCGGAGACTAGAAATTATTGGAGCCATCACTGATTTCCTGGCGGAGAAAAATCAATGGCATATCAACACATGTACGGTTGCATTTGCCTGATGTACTGGTCAACATAAGGATTTTGTTATCCAAAAATAAATGTGAGAAGGCTTATGCAGAGTTCCGGGTTAAACTCTTGTACCGTGTATTAGCTTGATGCGACCATTACATCAATATAGTATATCATGCTCCCTCCATTTCAAATTCGTGTCTTAGATTTGGTCACGTTTTAGTGTTAGATACATCCATACCTAGATAATTCTAAGACAAGAATTTTAAGACGGAGGTAATAGGAGATTTCATATTATAAAATAAATCCAACTTAAGAAATTCAAACACTTTTTAGCAATGTATAGGTACCGGAGGAGTAATGATGGACTCGGGGTTGAACCACAGGCACATTTTGTAGTCCCAACATCGAGGCAGCC
>NW_021182774.1:0-3672 GCF_002162155.2 Triticum dicoccoides | reverse complement strand
TATATACCTATGTCAATTAAAACAAAGAATACTATATAAACCATGTGAGAATTGATAGCGTCGTCTACTTATATATACTGCATCAGAAATTAATATGAAGAATTAACCTATGAATATACTATATCAATCTAACAGGGAGAGGTTCGGAATGGATGTGTGTGTGTCTATGTGTCTTTGTGGGAGGGGGGGGGGATGATGGACCACATACACGTCAAGAAAGAAACGACCATTGGCCAGACACTTAACAGTAGACGCCTTTAGTAGAAGTGCATGGAAGTCCTCGCAATGGATGTAAGTGGGTAGACCACTAGCCGAGCAGCCAATAAGAAAAGCCTGAAATTATAGGAAATAATCAGCAACGCACATTTACGATAAATGAGCAACGACTAATGGCAATACAGAGACAACATGATAAACGTGATCAAAAGGCCCGAAGATAAAACCATAAAAGTAACAATCTTCTCTCACCAAAAAACAAGTGAGACAGACATGCCATCATCACATAACCAATATTTTTTCCTTCGCATAAAGAGTCCGAGAATAATATGCACTGCATCTTTTTGTGAGAGGGATTGCAGCAAAGAAGTAATAAGAAGTCAAAAACAATTATGGATGACATATAGTATAGATCAAACATTATACTTAACTAATATTTCAACATCTCCATATTGCATTAGTTGTCAATCCATCAATGAATATATAAGGTGAAGGAAAACACGGCTAAATTTTGGAACAAATAGAAAACTGACACATGTATGCACATATTTCTCTTATGTAATAAATGATGTAACTATTTTGACTGTGAAATAAAATACCGATAGGCTTTCAAAAAAAAATGTACATGTTTCTCTTGTATGTCTGTGAATGACCAATCCTTCCATATATGTACATCCACCGACATCCCTATATAGTACCATAACGAGTTCCACTGGACCGATAGCAAGTAATTTTCTAGAGAATGGATTGAACCAAATAACACTATGGAAAGAATTTGAATGGAATTATAGGAAAAGCCTGAAATTATAGGAAATAATAAGCAACGCACATTTACAATAAATGAGCAACGACTAATGGCAATACAAAGACAACATGATAAACGTGATCAAAAGGCCCAAAGATAAAACCATAAAAGTAACAATCTTCTCTCACCAAAAAACAAGTGAGACAGACATGCCATCATCACATAACCCATATTTTTTCCTTCGCATAAAGAGTCCGAGAATAATATGCACTGCATCTTAACTAATATTTCAACATCTCCATATTGCATTAGTTGTCAATCCATCAATGAATATATAAGGTGAAGGAAAACGCAGCTAAATTTTGGAACAAATAGAAAACTGACACATGTATGCACATATTTCTCTTATGTAATAAATGATGTAACTCTTTTGACTGTGAAATAAAATACCGATAGGCTTTCAAAAAAAATGTACATGTTTCTCTTGTATGTCTATGAATGACCAATCCTTCCATATATGTACATCCACCGACATCCCTATATAGTACCATAACGGGTTCCACTGGACCGATAGCAAGTAATTTGCTAGAGAATGGATTGAACCAAATATCACTATGGAAAGAGTTAGAATGGACCTGAGAAAACAAGAAAAAAGGGTTGAGGACCTGGATAGCAGAAAGCATACACCGAGCCAATAAAGTCCTCTATGTGATTACCAGGAAAGGTAATCTAGAGTAATAAATGCATGTACACGATTCTTTCGTTTCCATCAAAATTTTCACAACTATCTACATCTCCCGTCATGATCAATTCCTATCTGCTCAAATCAAGTTTCCAATGTAAGTTACAGTCAATTACACAAAAAATACAGAGCTATAGGTCATAAATTATAGAGAATCTAGGATGAACATGATATACACTCAATATGTAAGTCATGGATCAGTTCATCTGAAGAACTAGCATAGACAATAGAGAGAAATAACTGAAAGTACAGGTTACAAACCTGAGCAAACACTACAACACTGGATTTCATTAAAAAGAAAGAACAAGAATTAGAATACTACACCTAAAACTCAATGATGCAGTAAAACACAGAAGGAGAAAAATGATATGGACACAATAAATTAATCATAGCATACTCCAACTGTACATCACACATCCTAGATCATAAACAACCAACTCTAAAAAGGATGAACTAGAATGTACCCTTGCATTAGCATTCACTAGTAACAATAAATATAAAAAACACAAGTTACTTGGAGACTGAAACTTGTACAAAACAAAAGTAAAACTATAGCAATAGGGAATGTCACATCAAGGTTTACAATAAATTTAGTGACTAACAACTGAAACAACAAATTAGTTATTTAGTAAATCCTATATAAAGCCAACTGTAAACTGCAGCACTTGGGTTTACACTAAAGGTACAGTGGCGGACAACTGAAATTACAAACTTAAATATACAGTAAATTATATGCAAAGCAAATTGTAATCTACAACACTTTGGTTTCCATACAAATTATGGAGACAAAGATGAGAGCAATTACAAGATAATTATGTGGTATAACATGAAGAGGTCCAAACTGTAAATTAGAGCACTAGGGATACCATTGAACTTACAATTACACAAAAATAAATAAAAGATGGGCTAATTATGCATGCCGGAGCCCTATAAATAACAGACCTGGGTAAAATATTTGAACGACACATGTCCAAAGTGTAATTTACACCTTTTGGCGTTGTTTAAAATTCCAGAGACAATGAAGCTTACACTTGTTTTGTTCAGTTTTAGTTTCAGAAAAATTGTACGACCGAAGAATTGATGGACAATCTTCCATTGTGTGTCACTTAAAATCACTCAAAAGAGTAACAAACCAAGCCCCGAATGCTACAAAAATTCTGAATCTTTAAACTTGATTGAAGAAAAAAAATAGAACATGACAGTACGTATAGTAAACTGTTATTGTAAGTTTTAACTTCTGAAACATTAAACTTGCGGAAGGGTTCAGAAAACAGCAAACTTATGGAAGAAATTACATAGTACTTGTCAGTGTAAATCAAATACATTAGTGCTGTAAATCATATATATTACACATACATCGACATGAAGCTCAGTTTGGGGACGGGAATCAAACCAACCAAGAATTTCCCCACCAAGAGATCAGAAAATTCATAGAAAAGATGCATTGAAAGCGAAATGTAGGGCAAACCACAGGACAATAACTCTATAAACAGATCCAGAATCTGGAGAAGAAATCCACAAGCAAAGGACTAGAGAAAGATTGGAAATCCCATGGAAGCGTCCGAAGAAATCGCCATGGCATGTAGCGAGAGTGATGCATCTTTGTCAAAAAAATGAAGCATTAATCAAAATGTTGATGCATATATTTTTTTCCTAACCTTTGCTTGAACTGAAACGTGTGAGGCTTGTAATTCAAGCACCTACCCTGCACAACACGACTTTCCTATCTCCCTTGACAGGACAATATCTTCTCCCATAGCCAACACAACATCTGATTTTCTTTTTGCTGTGATGCTTCTTGTCTGCATCACTGCCTCCATCTCCTTATGTCTGCAACACAAGGTTCAGAAAAGAAAACATGTCAGTAGGTTAAGTAGCACCATGCATGCCAAGATTCTATAAAACAGGTTTAGATGAGCATGCTCTTACAGTTCCAAACCAAGACGAGTTCTCGGAAGTATGCATGGGG
>NW_021182773.1:0-3336 GCF_002162155.2 Triticum dicoccoides | reverse complement strand
CGCTTCCCCAAATGTCAGGGTCATGGTGCATGAGTAGTACGGAGAGCTCAATCATCATGCCAGCTGGGTACCTTTTGTCTCCGATTAGCACCTCCTTGCATGTCTTCCGGCTAAAATGAATGCTTGGAGGATACAACCGAAGAACCTCGTAAAGGATCATGGTCACCTGCATGCAAATTACAAACGTATAAGGAAAGGGGGGCATATACCTCCGATAGAAAAGTTGGTGTCATCATATAGAGGATCAAAAAATGAAGTACTTCTGGCAATTCAATATTTACCATTTTAAGTCGGTTTAGACCTTCGTATTCAGGTTTGTTTTTCCCAAATAAACCTAGGACCTCCTCCCTTGCACGGTCCTGCCACTTCGGATGCATGCTTAGAACGATCATGGTCCACGTGAGTAGTACTGATGTTGTCTCCATTCCTGCAAAGTAGAACGTCTTGCACTCCTCGATGACATCTTCAATTGTCATCCCCATGCTGGATTGACCATTGTCATATGTGTGCCTCATGTTTGACTCTAGCAATAAGCCAAGTAAGTCATCTTTGGTGCTTTCTCCTTCCTTGACAGATTTAGTTCTTTTTGCAATTAAACCCCGTAGAATCGATTCAACCTCGTTGTTGACCTGATACATCCTTTTATTGTTTGGGGTTGGCAAAGATCTGAAATGTAGCATGCACTTCCCATTACAAAGAATGTTCATTTTTAAGTTATTACAAGTGCAACTGTTACAAAGAATGTTCCTTGTTAAGTTATTACAAGTGTAACTGTAATTTCAGTTCCCCGCATAAAGAAAAAGGAAAACTGTAAATTCAGTTGGTAGTAACTCACAAGTAGCCGGGAATGAGAATCCTCCGAATGTTTGTGATGAGGTGCTCTGCTTGCTCGGTTTGCAGCTGAAATATCTTCATTCCTTCAAGGTAGCTGCTGCCGAATGCGGTGCGGGAAATGACATCTCCGGCCAGGATTTTGAGCTCCGGCCAAATATCCAGCTCGTGCGTACCTCCACTGGAAATGACATACTTTCTCTACTTGGATCATATGCACTTACGATTGGAACTCTAGCAAGCATCCTCAACTACTAAAGATCATTAAGGTCGTGAAACCCAACCATAGCATTAAGTATCAAGTCCTCTTTACTCCCATATGCCATGACCCACTTATCTGCGTTTAGGCTGCTGTCATCCCCGCAACACTAACAATAAGCAAACCATGAACATATTGCAACACCCTACAGCAGGGGCCCTCACGTTTGCGCGAGAACGAAGGGCACCACAGGACAACACCAAAATAAAATATACAATCATACCACCAAGATCACGATTAACCCATAGGACAAAACAGATCTACTCAAACATCATAGGATAACCATTGATCATTGGGAAATAATATATGGAGTTGAGCACCATGTTTAAGTATAGATTACAGCAGGGAGAAGAGGTGTTGCACCGCTACATAGAGGGGGGGAAGTTGGTGTTTATGGTAGCAAGATTGTTGATGTAGATCGTCGTCCCGATCGTTGCCCCGGCGGCACTCCAGCGCCACCGTAAGCGAGGGGGAGAGAGCCCCCTCCTTCTTCTTCCTTGGCCTCCCCCCTAGATGGGAGGAGAGTACCCTCTTTGGTCCTTGGTCTCCATGGTGGTAGAGGGGCAGGAGCCCCTCCGAGATTGGATCTCCCTCTCTGTTCTCTTCTGTTTCGCGCTGCCCCAGATCTGGCCAAAAACCGTTTCTTATATTCCCGGAGATTCGTAACTCCGATTGCGCTGATCTTTTTACACGTTTTTTTCCCGATATAAGCTTCCTTGTGCCCGAAGTAGAGATCCAACCAACGTACGAGGTGAGCAGCATACACCACCACGTGCCAGGGGCCTGGGGCGCGCCCTGGTGTATCATGGTCCGTGTGGACCTCCATTTGCGGCAATTCCAACTCCCAAAAATCACAAATATTCCAAAATAATTCTCCATGGAGTTTCATCACATTTGGACTTCGTTGATATGGATTTTCCATGATACAAAAACAGGCAACAAACAGGAAGTGGCACTGGGCACTGGATAAGTTAGTCCAAAAAAATCATATAAAAAGTTACCAAAAGTATGTAAAAGTTGAATAATATTGGCATGAAACAATCAAAAGTTATAGATACGACGGAGACGTATCAATCGTCAAGTTTAACCCCGAGTATTCCGCATGTGCAAAACTATCTTGCGCCCGTTGTATGTGAAAGTAGAGCCTATCACACCCGATCATCACTTGGTGTCTCAGCACGAAGAACTGTCGCAATGGTGCATACTCAGGGAGAACACTTCTACCTTGAAATTTTAGTTAAAGGATCATCTTATAATGCTACCATCGTACTAAGAAAAATAAGATGCAAAAAAGATAAACATCACATGCAATCAAAATATGTGACATGATATGGCCATCATCATCTTGTGCTTTTGATCTCCATCTCCAAAGCATCGTCATGATCTCCATCGTCACCAGCTCGACACCTTGATCTCCATTGGAGCGTCGTGGTCATCTCACCAACTATTGCTTATACAACTATCGCTAATGCTTAGTCATAAAGTAAAGCAATTACATGGCGTTTTCATTTCATACAATAAAGCGACAACCATAAGGCTCCTGTCAGTTGCTGATAACTTTTACAAAACATGATCATCTCATACAACAACGTATATCACATCATGTCTTGACCATATCACATGACAACATGCCCTGCAGAAACAAGTTAGACGTCCTCTACTTTGTTGTTGCAAGTTTTACGTGGCTGCTTCGGGCTTCTAGCAAGAATCGTTCTTACCTACTGCATAAAATCACAACAGTGATTTATCAAGTTTGTTGTTTTAACCTTCAACAAGGACCAGACGCAGTCAAATTCGATTCAACTAAAGTTGGAGAAATAGACACACGCCAGCCACCTTTATGCAAAACTAGTTGCATGTCTGTCGGTGGAACCGGTCTCATGAACGTGGACATGTAAGGTTGGTCCGGGCCGCTTTTGTTGGGAAACATATCATGCAATTTAAAAAAATTCCTACGCTCACGCAAGATCTATCTAGGAGATGCATAGAAACGAGAGGGGGAGAGTGTATCCACGTACCCTCATAGACCGAAAGCGGTAGCGTTTGCTAACGCGGTTGATGTAGTCGAACTTCTTCTCGTTCCGACCGATCAAGTACCGAACATATGGCACCTCCGAGTTCTGCACACGTTCAGCTCGATGACATCCCTTGAACTCTTCATCTAGCAGAGTGTCGAGGAAGTAGAAGAGTTCCGTCATCACGATGGTGTGGTGACAGTTATGGTGAAGTTATACCCGCAGGGCTTC
>NW_021182772.1:0-948 GCF_002162155.2 Triticum dicoccoides | reverse complement strand
AGAGTTCACGATGTCTTCCACGTTTCTCAACTCAGGCGTTGCTTCTCGGATCCTATCCGTGAAGTGGACCACGAAACGCTTGATCTCCAAGATGATCTTACATATCGAGAGTACCCCATTCGTATCCTCGATCAGGCCGAACGTACCACGCGACGTCATAATATCAAGTTTCTCAAGGTTCAATGGTCGCACCATTCTGAGGATGAAGCAACTTGGGAAAGGGAGGATCGTCTTCGACTTGAATATCCCGCCTTCTTCCCGGAGGAACCCAAATCTCGGGACGAGATTCTTTTGAGTGGGGGTGAGTTGTCACACCCTAGCTAGTCATGCATTAGAGTGTTGCATCATGTTTACTCTTTCATCAGAAACTTGAAATGGGGATGACAGAACCCCCAGTCCCCTCTGAAACCAACTAGGGTTACTAAAATAATTTTTCAATGAACCTGAAATGCCCTTCTAAAATGCCCATCATTTTGCCTTGGTTCAGAACCTCTGCCAAAAGTGGTGCACATTTTCCTAGGCCATCCTAGGGTTTTTGATTTAAATCATAAATATTTGAATTTGGGCATTTAAAAAAATATAAAATATTTAAATGCTCAAATATCTCCAAACTAAAATGTTTCATGTTGGAAATAATCCAACTATGGGCCAGGAATAGTTTGGTGAATTTTTGAAGTTGCCTAGGTATTTTATTAAATTCAACAAAGTTGCAGATATATTAAATAAAAACAGAAACAGAAAAAAAGGGAAAAACTTCCCTGTGCGGCCCAGCCAGCTGGCCGGCCCAGCAAGCCAGCCCAGCCCACCACCGCCGTCGTCCTCCTGGCGCCAGTCGGCCAGGCGTGTGGCCGGCGCGCGCGCACGGCCGGAGCGCCACGCCACCAGCCCGTCTGCCTGCCTCCCCCGCCAGCGCGACGCCGCGGCGCTTCTTCTCGGTGCCGCCCCGAT
>NW_021182771.1:0-1211 GCF_002162155.2 Triticum dicoccoides | reverse complement strand
ACATATGCTGATTATGTTGATTGTGATGTGGTACCTATGCAAGCATGTTCCTTATTACTTGGTAGACCATGGCAATTTGATAAAAATTCTGTACACCATGGTAGAAACAATCACTATACTCTTGTTCATAAGGATAAAAATATTACTTTGCTTCCTATGACTCCTGATTCCATTTTGAAAGATGATATTAATAGAGCTAATAAAGCACAACAGGAGAAGAATAAGAGTGAAAATCAGATTGTGGCAAAAGAATTTGAGCAACAAATGAAGCCTAATAATAAACCATCTAGTGTTGCTTCTGAAATTAAATTGAAAAGTGCATGTTTATTTGCCACCAAATCTGATATTGATGAGCTAGATTTCAGCAAATCTGTTTGCTATGTTTTTGTGTGCAAAGAGGCATTATTTTCATTCGAGGACGTGCCTTCCTCTTTGCCTCCTGCTGTCACTAACATTTTACAGGAGTTCGCTGACATTTTTCCACAAGACGTGCCACCGGGATTACCGCGTATTCGAGGGATTGAGCATCAGATTGACTTAATTCCTGGTGCTTCACTGCCAAACCGTGCACCATACCGTACCAATCCAGAGGAGACGAAGGAGATTATGCGTCAAGTACAAGAGCTTCTCGACAAAGGTTATATACGCGAATCCCTTAGTCCTTGTGCTGTTCCTATTATTCTAGTGCCGAAAAAGGATGGTACATCAGTATGTGTGTTGATTGTAGAGGCATTAATAATATTACTATTCGTTATCGTCATCCTATTCCTAGGCTAGATGATATGCTTGATGAATTGAGTGGCTCCACAATATTCTCCAAAGTTGATTTGCGTAGTGGCTACCATCAAATTCGTATGAAATTGGGAGATGAATGGAAAACAGCATTTAAAACTAAGTTTGGATTATATGAGTGGTTAGTCATGCCTTTTGGGTTAACTAATGCACCTAGTACTTTCATGAGATTAATGAACGAAGTTTTACGTGTTTTCATTGGACGATTTGTGGTAGTTTACTTTGATGACATATTGATTTATAGCAGATCTTTGGAAGAACATTTGGAACATTTACGTGCTGTTTTTATTGCTCTACGTGATGCACGTTTGTTTGGTAACCTTGGGAAGTGCACCTTTTGCACCGACCGAGTATCTTTTCTTGGCTATGTTGTTACTCCACAGGGAATTGAAGTTGATAAAGCCAAGATTGAAGCTATT
>NW_021182770.1:0-1027 GCF_002162155.2 Triticum dicoccoides | reverse complement strand
ATTGTTGATGACCGACACATCAACGCGCCTTGGGGTTGAACAACTATGGAAATCGCTTCGGGACCACAAAACGGGCCAAAATCGGCCAAAACTAGGAGTGTTTGTGACCGACACGTAAACACGTGCCAGGGTTCGTTAATCGTGGAAAGCACTCTGGGACCCCAAAACAGTGAGTAATAGTCCATGAAACGGGCCAGAATCGGCAAAAATTGTGAGTCTTGATGACCGACACGTAAACGCACCCCAGCGTTCGTTAATCGTGGAAATCACTCGGGGACCCCAAAACAGTGAGTAATAGTCCCTGAAACGGGCCAGAATCGGCCAAAATTGCGGTTGTTGATGACCGACACATCAGCGCACCTTGGGGTTTAATAACTATGGAAATCGCTTCGGGACCCCAAAACGTTGAGTAATAGTCCACGAAACGAGCCAGAATTGGCCAAAACTACGAGTGTTTATGACTGACACGTAAACACATCCCAGGGTTCGTTAATCATGGAAATCACTCTAGGACCACAAAACAGTGAGTAATAGTCCGTGAAACGGACCAGAATCAGCCAAAATTGCGATTTTGGCTGACCGACACATAAACGCACCCCAGGGTTCGTTAATCGTGGAAATCACTCCTGGACCTCAAAACAGTGTGTAATAGTGCATGAAACGGGCCAGAATCGTCGAAAATTGTGAGTGTTGATGACCGACACATAAACACATCTCGGGGTTCGTTAATCGTGGAAATCACTGCAGGACGCCAAAATAGTGAGTAATAGTCCCTGAAACGGGCCAAAATCGGCCAAAATTGCGATTGTTGATGACCGACACATCAGCGCACCTTGGGGTTCAATAACTATGGAAATCACTTCGGGACCCCAAAACGTTCAGTAATAGTCCACGAAACGGGTCAGACTCGGCCAAAACTGCGAGTGTTTATGACCGACACGTAAACACATCCCAGGGTTCGTTAATCATGGAAATCACTCTAGGACCACAAAACAGTGAGTAATAGTCCGTGAAACGGACCAGAATC
>NW_021182769.1:0-1011 GCF_002162155.2 Triticum dicoccoides | reverse complement strand
GGCAGTATTTTCACTTCTAAGTTCTGGGATAGTTTCCAAGAGGCAATGGGAACTCATATTACCTGGAGCACTGCTTATCATCCCCAATCCCAAGGCCAAGTCGAGCGAGTCAATCAAATTCTTGAAGACATGCTTCGAGCTTGTGTTATTTCTTTCGGCAAGAAGTGGGAAGAATCTCTCCCTTATGCGGAGTTCTCTTATAACAACAGCTATCAAGCCAGCTTGAAGATGGCACCCTTTGAAGTGCTTTATGGACGTAAGTGCCGAACCCCTCTGAATTGGTCCGAAACTGGGGAACGAGCACTCATTGGTCCGGACATTATTCAACAAGCTGAAGAGCAGGTTCGCATTGTCCGGGATAATCTCAAGGCGGCCCAATCCCGCCAGAAGAGCAACTATGACCGGAAACACTGGGGTTCAACTTATCAACCTGGTGAACAAGCTTATCTGCGTGTCACTCCTTTGAGAGGCACTCATCGGTTCGGAGTCAAGGGAAAGTTAGCTCCTCGCTACATTGGTCCCTTCCGTATTCGCGCCCGTCGTGGACTGGTGGCTTATCAACTGGAGTTGCCACCTCAGTTCTCTCACGTTCATGACGTCTTCCATGTGTCGCAACTTCATCGATGCTTCAAGGATCCGGAACGTGAAGTGGATCCGGAATTGATTGAAATTCAAGATGATCTCACATACAAGGAGCATCCGATCTGCATTCTTGAAGAAGCTGAACGTCGAACCCGCCAGAAGGTTACTAAGTTCCTCAAGGTGCAATGGTCGAATCATACTAAAGAGGAAGCCACTTGGGAACGCGAAGATAACCTCCGGGCTGAATACCCCGATCTTTTCCCTTCTACCTCTTAATTCTCGGGACGAGAATTTCTTTTAGAGGAGGAGAGTTGTAACACCCCGGTGTAATGATGCTACAGTAACCCCTGGGGTTAAGTTAATCTTTTTGCTAAACATGTTCCTGATCATAATTGTCTCCTTTCTCTTTTAAATTCCAGTTGAATTCAA
>NW_021182768.1:0-847 GCF_002162155.2 Triticum dicoccoides | reverse complement strand
TGATGTTGTGATTACCGGCGTAGGCCGCTCTGAACCTGGGAATCCTGCCACCCTTACCAGGCATACCATCAAAGAGGATTCTTCCCCTTTGAACAAAGGAAAATGGGATGTTGAATTAGAGACATACGCCGCTCTGAATGCTCAAGATCTTCACTCTGGCTATCTAAACCGGCTTTACACTAGCCGTGACTGTGAAGCTGGCCTGGTCAAAATGATGAGGGATAAATTTGAGGTAAATTCCTTCTTTCCTTTCTGCCATTGCATTCATCCTTGTAGCCCCCAAGGGCCGGTTTGTGACCTTGGTCAAACCGGGACTTGATCCTGAACATTTTTTGAAATCCGTCGGCATAACCCTCGAGGGCCGGTCTAACTTAGCATAAGTAAACCGGGCTCAAAAATAAAAAGTTGTCCTTAGAGCATAACTTGATCAAATAGCCATTAGCCCCCAAGTGCCAAGTTGAATACTTGTATTGAGCTTGGGACTTTGTAATCTAGCAATATACAAAAAATTGAAGGTGCATTAGCCCCCAAGTATCAGGCATATAACTTTGTTATGTGGTTGATACTTCCATTTCTTGGATCGCCTGTGCAAAGCTTAAAATGCCATCTGTATGCAGGCTGAAGTGAAAATCAAGGAGGACCAGATTGCCGATTTGCAGGAGGCCCTAAAGACCCAGCAGGCTGAAACAGATAAGGCCAAGCAAGAATTAACCAGCGCTTTGAGCACTGCGGAACGGCTGAAAGAAAGCTTCAAGAAAGAGCGGGCTGACTGGGCCACTGAGAAGGCCGGTTTAACCAAAAGAACGGAAAATGCTGAAGCGGCCCTTAAACCGGTGGTGGATGAACT
>NW_021182767.1:0-1135 GCF_002162155.2 Triticum dicoccoides | reverse complement strand
GGTTCGACAACCATGGAAATCGCTTTGGGACCCCAAAACTGAGTAATAGTCCATGATACGGGTCAGCATGGACAAAAACCGCGTGTGTGGATGACCGACACGTAAGCGCACCTTGGGGTTCGACAATCATGGAAATCGGTTTGGGACCCCAAAACGGTGAGTAATAGTCCACGAAACATCTCAGAATCGATAAAAACCGTGAGTGTTGATGATCGACACGTAACGCATCCCAGGGTTCGTTAATTGTGGAAATCACCCCTGGACCCCAAAACAGTGAGTAATAGTCCACGAAACAGGCCAGAATCAGCCAAAACTGCGAGTGTTCATGACCGACACGTAATCGCACCTTGGGGTTCAACAACTATGAAAATCGCTTCGGGACCCCAAAATGGTGAGTAATAGTCCATGAAACGGGACAGAATTGGCCAATACTGTGAGTGTCGATGATGGACATGTAAATGCACCCCGAGGATCGTCAATCACGGAAATCGCTTTGGGACCCCAAAACGCTGAGTAATAGTGCACGAAGTGGACCAGAATCGGCCAAAATTGTGAGTGTTGATTACCGACACGTAAACGCACCCGGGGTTCGTTAAGCGTGGAAATCACTTCGGGACTCGAAAATGGTGAGTAATAGTCCAAGAGACGGACCAGAATTGGCCAAATTTGTGAGTGTTGATGACTAACATGTAAACGCACCCCGGGGTTCGACAACCATCGAAATCGCTTTGAGACACCAAAATTGAGTAATACTCCGAGAAACGGGTCAGAATCGAGAAAAACCGTGAGTGTTGATGACCGACACACAAGCGCACCTTGGGGTTCGACAACCATGGAAATCGCCTTGGGACCCCAAACCAGTGAGTAATAGTCCACGAAACAGGCAAAAATCAGCCAAAACTGCGAGTGTTGGCACCCCGGGGTTTGACAACCATGGAAATCGCTTCGAGACCCCAATATTGAGTAATAGTCCACGAAACGGGTCAGAATCGACAAAAACAGCGAGTGTTGATGACCGACACGTAAACGCACCCCGTGGTTCGTCAATCATGGAAATCACTCCAGGACGACAAAACAGTGAGTAATAGTCCATGAAACGGGCCAGTATCAGCCAGAACTACGAGTGTTGATGACC
>NW_021182766.1:0-1243 GCF_002162155.2 Triticum dicoccoides | reverse complement strand
GTGTTACCTTAACCTTGCCGCTGTTGTTGAACCATTGGATGTAGTAAGGATGTGGATGTGGTCTTGTGGTGAGAGAAAGCTTCTCCACCATCTCCATGCTAGCCAAGTTGTTGCAGCTCCCTCCGTCTATGATGACGCGCACAGAACGTTCCTTCACAACTCCCTTGGTATGGAACAAATTGTGCCTCTGATTTTGCTCAGCTTGTGTGACCTGCACACTCAAAACACGTTGAGCAACTAAACATTCATACCTGTCAGCGTCTTCAGGAGCCATGTATTGCGTCTCATGATCAGAATCATCTCCACCATGTTCTTCACGTGTAATAAGAGCCAAAGTCTCCTCATCATAGTCACTAGCGGACTCATATCCACCATCCGCGGTAGCAATCATCACACGCGGAGATTTGCATTCTCTCGCATAATGACCTCCTCCCTTACAACGACGACAAATAATATCACTTATGTGCCCTGTTGATGCCATGGAAGAAGAAGAACGCTGTGCAGGCCCCGCAGGTGCGCTCTTGGCAGATAATGGTGGTTGTGCCTGTTTTCTTGTATCACGGCTGGAGGTGGCACCGGATGGAGGTGCTGGTGCAGTTGAAGTAGAAGATGCACGTGGTGTCCATGATGAAGGTCGGCCTGCAGAAAGTTAGTTCGCCCCAATGCTTGTCGATCCTGCACTTCACGTTCAGCTTTACAAGCAAGATGGAATAAACGAGTGATATTAGTATACTCCTTATAGTCTAGAATGGTCTGAATCTCTCTATTTAATCCACCCAGAAAACGTGCAAGCATAGCTTCATTCTCCTCAACAAACCACATCTAATCATGCCAGTTTGTAATTCCTGATAATATTCTTCTACAGAATTTTTCCCTTGTCTTAAACGCTGCAATTTTTGAAGCAATTCACGTTGATAATATGGTGGAACCCAACGCGTACGCATAGCAGTTTTCAAAGCAGCCCAAGTAGTTGGAATAGGATATAATCTACAATGTTCAGACCACCATACACATGCAAAACTAGTGAAAGCACAAACAGCAGCAGCAACTCGTCTCTCCTCAGGATATTGTAAACATGTAAATCGTTGTTCAGTTTCTAACTCCCAAGTAAGATATATATCAGGAACATATCTACCCTCAAATGGTGGAATATTCAATTTCAGTTTAGGAATATGGACATCATCTCGTACCTGAGGTGGTGGTGCAGGCCTACCATTACGAATATATACCTGAGGTCGACCTG
>NW_021182765.1:0-1197 GCF_002162155.2 Triticum dicoccoides | reverse complement strand
TGTCTCCATGAAGTTGCTCGCCAACTATTACTTCTACTACTATGGCTAACGCGTTTAGCGATAAAGTAAAGTAATTTACATGGCGTTTCTTGATGACACGCAGGTCATATAAAAGAATAAAGACAACTCCTATGGCTCCTGCCGGTTGTCATACTCATCGACATGCAAGTCGTGAATCCTATTACAATAGCATGAACATCTCATACATCACATATAGATCATTCATCATTCATCACAACTTTGGCCATATCATATCACAAACCACTTGCTGCAAAAACAAGTTAGACGTCCTCTAATTGTTGTTGCAAGTTTTACGTGGCTGAATTAGGGTTCTAGCAAGAACGTTTTCTTACCTACGTTAAAGCCACAAAGTGATTTGTCAACTTCTATTTACCCTTCATAAGGACCCTGTTCATCGATTCCGCTCCAACTAAAGTAGGAGAGACAGACACCCGCCAGCCACCTTATGCAACTAGTGCATGTTAGTCGGTGGAACCGGTCTCACGTAAGCGTACGTGTAAGGTTGGTCCGGGCCGCTTCATCCCACAATACCGCTGAAGCAAGAAAGGACTAGTAACGACAAGAAAGTTGACAAATCGACGCCCACAACAAATTGTGTTCTACTCGCGCAAGAAGAACTACGCATAGACCTAGCTCATGATGCCACTGTTGGGGAACGTTGTAGAAAACAAAAATTTTCCTACTCGTTTCACCAAGATCATCTAGGAGTTCATCTAGCAACGAGTGATTAGATGCATCTACATACCTTTGTAGATCGCGTACGGAAGCGTTCAAAAGAACGGTGATGATGTAGTCGTACTCGACGTGATCCAAATCACCGATGACCAGCGCCGAACGGACGGCACCTCCGCGTTCAACACACGTACGGGATGGGAGACGTCTCCTCCTTCTTGATCCAGCAAGGGGGGAGGAGAGGTTGATGAAGATCCAGCAGCACGACGGCGTGGTGGTGGATGCAGGGCGTCACAGCAGCAGGGCTTCGCCGAGACTATGAGGGAGAGACGTAACGAGGGGAGATGGAGGCGCCAGGGGCTGGTGTGAAACCCCTCCTCTCCCCGCCACTATATATAGGGGTGCCAGGGGGGCGCCGGCCCTAGTAGATGGCATCTACTAGGGGGGGCGGCGGCCAAGGGGAGGTTTCCCTCCCCCCCAAGGCACCTAGGGGTGCCTTCCACC
>NW_021182764.1:0-756 GCF_002162155.2 Triticum dicoccoides | reverse complement strand
CCGCCTCACCACCGCGCCACCCAACGCCGCGCCGCCTCACCACCGCGCCACCCAACGCCGCCGCCGCCTCACCACCGCGCCACCCCACACCCAACGCCGCCGCCGCCTTACGCCGCCGCCGGAGCCCCTCGCTCTTCGAGGTACTAGCCCCGCGCCGCGTCACCTTTTCTTTTCTCGGATCGTTTTCTTCTAATCGTTCCGATTCTTTTCTTCTCTAAACCGTTCCGGTTTTCTAGATCAGTTTTTCGTTCGGATTTCTTCTCCGAAACCCTAGATCGGATTCGTTTTCTTCTCCGATTTAGTTGCTTTTTACTGTTCGCCGGACCGTTCGTCCTAACGAACGTGATCACCGGATTCTTCTAGGTTAATGAACGTCCGTTCGTTTAACCGTTCGTCGTTCTCTTTTCTCGTCGGATTTATTCCGCGATTCTTCCGATCGTGATTTCAGATCCGATCTTCTTTCTAGTCTATCTTCTTGCTCGTTTATCGGAATCAGGTGATTCAAATGCCTGGAGTTTCGCCTCGAAACCGCCGTTCCGACTAACCAACTTAAACTAAGTTTTGTTACTGTAAAATTTTGACCTAGTTTCAACTTGCTAGAACCGAGTTGTTTTCTTTCGTCGTTTGACTTTCGATGCTTTATTTGATTCGATTCTTTTGCAACCAGGGTTCTTAATTTGAACTCTCTGGTTAGATCTTTTATTCGAGATTTCCCTGTGCATTAGATGAGTACTTATTGTATGCTTGTTGTTTGTC
>NW_021182763.1:0-2982 GCF_002162155.2 Triticum dicoccoides | reverse complement strand
TCTCTTTTGATGAGTTGAAAACCCGGTGCGGCGCTTGCAAATTGCTAGGACACACTAAACGTAGCAAGAAATGCAAACTAAATCAGAAGTAAGTGTTTGTATGCATTCTGGATTATTGAAAAAATTATCATTCATTAACTTATCTTGTCTTCTATGATGTGCAGAACAGTGGAGAAGGAAGAAGTGTAGAACACTTGCTTCAATTTTTTACGGATAAATCGAGTGAACATGGCAGTATATCCTTTTCACATTATGGCATCAATTTTAGTTCGACGTTTAACATCGTGTTTGGATCCTATATATATCTTCTATACCTAAATAGCTAGCCCCCACTACTAGATTTGTCTACACATGCGTGCTTCCACATCACCTCAATTATTTACAGCCTTCCGATCAAAATTGTGTGGCATCAAGGAATCATGCATGTGCTCATAAGTTACTTTTTGCATTAATGTAAATTATGCCACTTCATTGGTCATGCATGTCTTATTTTCCCAACGCATGCATGCATTTTTTGCATTAACCTATCAACTCAAACAACGCCACTTCATCAATCATATCTTCTATTTGTGGGGATTGTTTTTCTCTTTTATACATCATTTTGCCACACACACTTCTTTTAAGTTTTATCATTTTTAACATGTAAAACTCTTACATTTAATTTCATTGGTTTTAAGCACTAATTTATGGATTGGTTTTAACACGGTTCCCGCAGCAACGCGCGGGGCATCATCTAGTTGTAGCAACTCGATCGACACTTTGTTTAGTGGGAGTGTCAAATTTTTACATCTCTAAATAAACAACAAAATCCGACCTAAATAAATTAGCTATAAATTAGAAAGAATATTGTACATTTCCCCTCCCCACGTCCTAACTGCCATTAAATCACCTAACTTACCACTCCCCACCACACATTCACCCACCTACCTCGCGCGCCGGTTCGAACTCCCGTTATCCCCACCTACAGTAGATCGAGAAAACCCCCGCCGGCGACCGCTGCAGCCGCCTCCATGGAGAAAAGCCTCGGCTGGCAGAGAGCGATGATGAAGCTCGCCGGCGATGACGAGGGGTGGCGCGCCCTGTTGGCGGAGGTGTGCGGCTGGTTCCCCAGCACGGAGATGTTGGTCAACCACGTGCGTGGCCTCGTCAAAGTCCTCACCGACGCCGAGAAGAAGCGCGCCTTCCCCTACGGTTGCGGTGTCCCGCCGGCTCTCCTCCTCGTCTGGGCAATGCGAGAGGCCACGCTGAGCGACTCCCCTGTTCAGCGTGCAAGGTGGTGGATGTACCGCTCCACCACCATGACGCTGCGGCCAGATCCAGCACGCGTCGCATCGATGGCGGAGCGCATCGACGTCGAACTCGCTATCCCTGCGCCCGTGAGCCCGGACTACCAGGTCCGCCACGTGCCGAAGCCAGTCCTGCCGTTGGGCTCTGACGTCGTGGAGGACGACGTGGACGAGGTACTGCTCATCCCTGATGACCCTGAGGAGGGCGAGGAGGACGCCATGCAGACGGTAGCGCCGGTTGCCGTCGAGGGTGGCAAAACAATGCCCATCGACGTCGAGCTCCTTCCCCTGCACCCTGACATAGTGAAGGTGGAAGAAGAGGAGGTGGCTTAGGATCAGGTGGCGCTGGCGGTGGTCAAGAATAAGGCTTCTCCTTGTGTGGTGCGCCGCTCACGCCGCCTCAAATTTCTGAAGAAGTGAAGATGGGCACAGTTGCTGAAGGAGGATGAAGCTGCTGGTTATCTTAAGTTAGGTATGATGTTATATGTTTCAGCATATAAGTTAACATTATTTTGGGTTTGATGTTGGTTAGGTATGCTTTTATATGTAAGCATATAAGTAATGCAATCGGTACAGTTTGATCGGGTTCTTTGTGGATGAAGAACTGAATATCTACTGCTCACCCTAAGTGCCAAGTTCAGTTAAATTTCTGAATATTGAATATGTATTGTTGCTTTGCTTCAGTGTTGCATGGAAGCTGCTAGATGTTGCTCCTATGTTGCAACAAGACAATGTACTAGTCTGCTACATAAATCAGTAGTGTTGCTAGGTGATGTGCCCATGTGCATCACATACCAAATATAGAACATGTGAAAAGTGCATTTTCTGTGAAATACAGGACATGCCAAAAGTGCATTGTCTGCCAAATATAAAACATGCCAAAAGTGCACTGTGTACCAATCATTATGGCCCCATGTTATTTATGCTGCAATCTCTGTTACACTTTGCCCATAAATTGAATAGCAAATAATTCAGCATCATTTCATCATGTCAATTACAATGATGTCAATAACTTTATGAACAATCTACTTGCTAACTATGACAGCAATCATAATGGCAAGCAGGCCAAGATACAGAAGACCTCCAAATCCTAAAATCCTATCCCTATAGAGCAATATCTCCTTGTGCATCTTAACCATTGCCCTCTTTTCTTTCTCATTCCTTTTAATTTCAGCTTCATATTCTGTAATCTTAGTCTCCAGTTTCTTGTTCTTCATGGCAAGATACTTAATGACTGACTTTGCTTTGCTATCCCACTCCCCATCAATCCATTCAACATACTCAGAAGTGATATCATCGTAAATAAATCATGAGCAATTCAAGTCATTTTATAACTGAACTTGTCGCTGCAAGCGTTAAACACTGAACTTTTTTGCAGCTTGACCGCAATAGCAGTACTAGTTTGAAGATCATGCTCAGTACACTAACCTCAAACACACATCCCCCGAGTGCGCTGCCAAAATTGCCTGCATCAATGCAGACACGGGCACTAGGAGTTTCCTGATGACCACATAGATGGAGCTTGTCATGGCCACAGGTGATGAATTATGGGCGATAATGCTGGGATGTAAAGAATAACGGTAAAGAACTTACCTTTTTGCCACCAAAGTGTAGCACTGAAGAAATCCTAGCCGTGGGTTCTCCCGGCCCGCCGCCGCCCACGAAACCCCCGTCCCCTGTTCCACTAGATCCTTCG
>NW_021182762.1:0-830 GCF_002162155.2 Triticum dicoccoides | reverse complement strand
CCATTTTACAAAGTTCCAGAGATATTTTGCAAATAAAGTCGAAATTTATATTTGTAAATTTTCCCAACAACTAGACCACATATGACATGGCAAACTTATTTTCTTTTATTTTTTTGACATTTTTATCATTTTTTTTATTTTTTTTAAACTGAAAAGGCGGTCCAGAGGGGGGGGGGGGGTTCTTGTAAGCCACCCTTTCTCCATGAATCTGTGTCGGATTCCCTGAGCTAGTTGGTTAAGCTAAACGACAACTTGGAGAGTTGGAAGATAAAAGCTTGTCTGACTTAGTTCATATTAAGGGATATCTTTTGTGCGTGTGTGTGTGTTGAAGAAAGATGATATCTCCATTGATTGGTCTTCGTGATCAGTTGTTGGATCTATTGCCTTGTCAAGACTTTGACTTGAGTATGGGCTATCATCAAGTCAAATCAGAACCAACGATTTTCGTAATGTTGTCTTACTCGTGGTTGATCCCTCGAGCATACACCATTACATCTTTTGGTCTGACCATTGCTATCACCGTGTTCACATGATGGTGGAAGTCCAGTAATATGCAAAATTCTGATGAGTTGTTGTTGAGCCCATCAGTAGCATTTTTGTCTCCCCCATGATTCATGTTGAACATCAACCTAGTGTTGAAAACCTTCTAAGCAATGCCTTCGTGTTCCGTTCATGAAGCTTATGCTTGGATGAAAGAAGTGACTTTCTCCAAGTTCACGTGCATTAGGTGTAAGTTGCTGCCATGAATTTGAGAAAGGTTTGTTTTGTTTCCCTTGGAATCATCCCAAATCGGTCATGCATACGTACGAAGTATCCCAAACCTTTTTTTT
>NW_021182761.1:0-1326 GCF_002162155.2 Triticum dicoccoides | reverse complement strand
GGTCTGGGCCCATCGCCCATAGCACACCTGCACGTTGCGTACGCGGCCGAAAGCAGACCTAGCCTAGTGGCGTTCCAGTCCAATTCGGCGCGCGCCGCTCCGTCGCTGACGTCTGAAGTGCTTCGGCTGATACCACGACGTCGGGATACCCATAACTACTCCCACGTAGATGGTTAGTGCGTATAGGCTCGTAGCCAGACTCAGATCAAATACCAAGATCTCGTTAAGCGTGTTAAGTGTCCGCGAACGCCGAACAGGGCCAGGCCCACCTCTCTCCTAGGCGGTCTCAACCTGCCCTGTCGCTCCACCACAAAGTAACAGTCGGGGGCCGTCGGGAACCCAGGCCCACCTCTACCGGGATGGAGCCACCTGTCCTTTCAGCCCCCTCGTCAGAATCACTTGCGGGTACTCAATGAGCTGACCCGACTTTAGTCACCATCTGTATAGTATGAATGTATGTATAGTATATACCCGTGATCACCTCCCAAGGGATCACGGCCCAATAGTATAGCAAGGCAGACTGACAAGAATGTAGGGCCAATGATGATAAACTAGCATCCTATACTAAGCATTTAGGATTGCAGGTAAGGTATCAACAGATGTAGCGACAATGTCAGGCTATGCATCAGAATAGGATTAACGAAAGCAGTAACATGCTACACTACTCTAATGCAAGCAGTATAGAGGAGAATAGGCGATATCTGGTGATCAAAGGGGGGGCTTGCCTGGTTGCTCAGACAAGGAGGGGTCGTCGATGACGTAGTCGTACTCGGTGGCATCAGCGTCGGTCTCGTAGTCTACCGGAGAGAAGAGGGGGAAGAAATAATGAATACAGAGCAAACAAAGCATCACAAAATATAACAAGGCAATACGCGGTGTTCGGTGTGCCCTAACGCGGTAGTAGGTGATACCGGTGAAGGGGGGAAAACATCCGGGAAAGTATTCCCGGTGTTTCATGTTTTCGGGCAGAGGAGCCGGAGGGGGAAAGTTGCGGGTTCGATAGGTTAGAGGGGTGTGGCGGACGAACGGACTGCGTATCCGAAATCGTCTCGTCGTTCTGAGCAACTTTCATGTTGAAAATATTTTAATCCGAGTTACGGATTAAAAGATATGAATTTTAAAAGATTTTAACAACTTTGGAATTTAATTATTTATTTAATTAATTGGAAAAAATGTATTTATGACGTCAGCATGATGTCATGCTGACGTCAGCAGTCAACAGGGGTTGACTGAGTCAACCCTGACATGTGGGTCCAGTGGGACCCACCTGTCATACGCTGTTAGGTTAATTAGGATTTAGTGAAACTAATTACTGTTTAATTAAGC
>NW_021182760.1:0-651 GCF_002162155.2 Triticum dicoccoides | reverse complement strand
GTGTCAACTTGTGTGTTTAGAGGTGCCCCTGCCTCCGTATATAAAGGAGGAGAGGAGGGGAGGCTGGCCGGCCAAGGGGGGGGAGGCGCAGGAGAGTCCTACTCCCTCTGGGAGTAGGATTCCCCCTCCAATCCTAGTCCAACTAGGATTCCTCGGAGGGGAAAAGAGGAGGAGGGGGCCGGCCACCTTTCCTAGTCCTAATAGGACTAGGGGAAGGGGGGGGGGGGCGCAGCCGAACTAGGGCAGCCCCTTCTCTTTTCCACTAAGGCCCACTATGGCCCAAATAGCTCCCGGGGGGTTCCGGTAACCCTCCCGGTATTCCGGTAAAATCCCGATTTCACCCGGAACACTTCCGATATCCAAATATAGGCTTCCAATATATCAATCTTTACGTATCGACCATTTCGAGACTCCTCGTCATGTCCGTGATCACATCCGGGACTCCGAACAACCTTCGGTACATCAAAATGCATAAACTCATAATATAACTGTCATCGTAACCTTAAGCGTGCGGACCCTACGGGTTCGAGAACAATGTAGACATGACCGAGACACGTCTCCGGTCAATAACCAATAGCGGGACCTGGATGCCCATATTGGCTCCTACATATTCTACGAAGATCTTTATCGGTCAGACCACATAACAACATA
>NW_021182759.1:0-1071 GCF_002162155.2 Triticum dicoccoides | reverse complement strand
TACTTATGATAAAGAATTATATGCTCTTGTTCGGACTTTAGAAACATGGCAACATTATTTATGGCCCAAAGAATTTGTTATACATTCTGATCATGAATCATTGAAACATATTAAAAGTCAAGCTAAACTGAATCGTAGACATGCTAAATGGGTTGAATTCATTGAGACTTTCCCTTATGTCATTAAACACAAGAAGGGAAAAGAAAATGTTATTGCTGATGCTTTGTCTCGTCGCTATACTATGCTTTCACAACTTGACTTCAAAATATTTGGTTTGGAGACCATCAAAGATCAATATGTGCATGATGCTGATTTTAAAGATGTAATGCATAATTGTAAAGAAGGAAGAATGTGGAACAAGTTTGTTGTTAACGATGGATTTGTGTTTCGTGCTAACAAGCTATGCATTCCAGCTAGCTCCGTTCGTCTTTTGTTGTTGTAGGAGGCGCATGGAGGAGGATTAATGGAACACTTTGGCGTGAAGAAGACGGAGGACGTACTTGCTACACATTTCTTTTGGCCAAAGATGAGACGGGATGTTGAGTGTTTTGTTGCTCGCTGCACTACATGTCAAAAAGCTAAGTCACGCCTCAATCCTCATGGTTTATATATGCCTTTGCCTGTACCTAGTGTTCCTTGGGAGGATATATCTATGGACTTTGTTTTAGGTTTACCTCGAACAAAGAAGGGGAGGGATAGCATATGTGTTGTCGTGGATAGATTCTCGAAAATGGCACACTTTATACCATGTCATAAAAGCGATGATGCTGTTAATGTTGCTGATTTGTTCTTTCGTGAAATTATTCGCTTGCATGGTGTGCCAAATACTATTGTTTCAGATCGTGATACTAAATTTCTTAGCCACTTTTGGAGATGTTTATGGGCTAAGTTGGGGACTAAACTGCTTTTTAGTACTACTTGTCACCCCCAAACTGATGGACAAACTGAAGTAGTCAATAGAACGTTGTCTACTATGCTTAGGGCTGTTTTGAAGAATAATAAGAAAATGTGGGAGGAATGCTTGCCTCATATTGAATTTGCTTATAATCGTTCATTGCATTCTACTACTAA
>NW_021182758.1:0-734 GCF_002162155.2 Triticum dicoccoides | reverse complement strand
TGGCGTGGTTCCGGTGAGGTAGGCGCCGAGAGAGTGGGCGAGGAGGCGACGCCGGTGGAGACCTCGGGCGATGGTGGACGGCGACGGGTAGCCGCAGGGCGTCGGGGGCGACGGGATCGGGGCCGATCCCGATCCATCTCGATGGGGGAGGAGAAGGGGATCGTGGGGGGCAAGTGGGGTTAGGGTTTGGGGTAGTGGGGTAAGTAGGCCACGGGGGTAGACGGGTCGGCCGGCTGGGCCAAGGCCCAGTTGGGCCACGGGGGTTTTCCCCCATGTTTTATTTATCTTTTGTTTGTTTTGTTTTCTATTTTTCTTTTAGTTTTTCTTTTCTTTTTATATATATTGATTCGCATTAAGTAGAGCCATCAATTGATTTTTGTAAAAAGTGTAACTTGCCTCATAACTCAAATTGCATTGAATGGCACTGCCACAAAAAGTTTTACTCCAGAATAAATTAGTTTAATATTTTATAAAATTACCAAAGGCATTTTATTAATTGTTTTGCTGCTGTTTTATCCACTTATAGTATTTAAACATTTTATGAAAGTGTGGTTCCTCCACCGTAGTTACTTCTGCACCATTGGGCACAACCCGAACATTTTAGTTTTAAAGTTCGAAAATCTTGATGTTTGCCTTTTATTAAATTTTGAATTTGAATTGGTTTTTGAACTAACGCGGGATTATCAACAATAACTGCGGTGACGTGGCATCATTAACGGGGGATTACTGTAGCT
>NW_021182757.1:0-1035 GCF_002162155.2 Triticum dicoccoides | reverse complement strand
GAACGTGCGAGGACGTCGCGCCTTAGCAATCGCTAAACCAACTCCGAGAGGTTATTGACCACGCCGGAGCATGATCAACCTGACCACGAGGGTCTGTTTCCTGCGAGCAAACGAAGAACAAGCAAGAAACTGAGATTGCAATCTGGATATTGCGAATATAAGATGAAAGCTTTATTGATCAAGGTGGGGTTCTGTGACGCCTTTGTCTGGTCGTTGAACACAAACGAAGTACGCGAAGTTGCAGCTATGGCGAACTTTTAATCTAAACAAAACCCAAAGTCTAAACGATGCCCTAAGGGCTGTATATATGGAGGAAGAGGGGGGGAATTTCGTGGCCCTTGGTGGAGGAGTCCGAAATAAACCCTATCTCTTGTTTCCCCACACATACGGACTCTAAAAATAGCCTATACTTATGTATTTCGAAATTACATGGGCCTGGCCCAATAATAAGGTGACGAAGCACCTAAAATAGCCTCGGGACGAAATTTATGAAGTGGCATCTTGTATATTTCGTCCAAGGCTTCATGCACCCATTATGGTGGCTTCAAAGTCCTGAAATCATCACTTGTAACTCCGTTCTTGTTCCCCTTGCGCTTGCCATCATCTCCATGCTTGTTCTTGCTCCAATGTTCATCCTTCTCCAAGCTAGGCCCTTCATTTGTAAGCAAAACAAATGTATCCAATTTAGGCAGCATCATATTCTCATGAACATTAGAATCATTACCAAGAAACGAAAGTACCTGGTAATTTTGTTGGCGTGCACGAGCTCTAGTAATTGGTCCAGTATGTATAGCAGCAGGGGCTGTGGGTGTAACAATTGTATTGATGTCCTCATCATCCTCCCCTTCTTGAAATGAAGTCGTCCTCGACGGAAGTTCATCTTCCTCACCCAAATAAGGCTTCAAATCTGCAATGTTAAAAGTGGGACTAACCCCAAAATCTGCAGGCAGCTCAAGTTTATATGCATTATCATTTATTTTCTCTAACACCTTAAAGGGACCATCAGCACGTGGCATTAACTTTGATTTGCGCAAA
>NW_021182756.1:0-1216 GCF_002162155.2 Triticum dicoccoides | reverse complement strand
GAAGATAAGCCTTCTCGTCAACCTCGAAAGTCATAGCCTTATGTTTTCGGTCATATTGACTCTTTTGACGAGATTGGGCTGTTTTCAACTTTTCACGAACGATGCGAACTTGTTCTTCTGCTTCCTGAATCATATCCGGGCCAAAGAATTGTCTTTCCCCGGTCTCTGACCAGTTAAGGGGTGTTCGACACCGTCGTCCATAGAGAACTTCAAAAGGGGCTTTACCCAAGCTAGATTGATAGCTGTTGTTGTAAGCGAATTCGGCAAATGGAAGGCACTTTTCCCAGTCCATTCCGAATGAGATAACAGAGGCTCGAAGCATGTCTTCTAGAATTTGGTTGACGCGTTCCACTTGACCACTCGACTGAGGGTGGAAGGCGGTGCTAAAGGAGAGACGGGTTCCCATAGCATTTTGGAAACTTTCCCAAAATCGAGAGGTGAAAAGACTTCCTCGATCCGAGTTAATTTCCAAAGGAACACCATGGAGAGACACTATTCGGGAGATGTATAAGTCTGCCAGCTGACTAGCGGTTATACACTCTCGAACAGGTAGGAAATGGGCTACTTTGGAAAGACGATCGACCACGACGAAAATAGCATTATTCCCTCTCTTGGTCCTGGGAAAACCGGTAATGAAATCCATACCAATTTTATCCCATTTCCATTCAGGAATAGCTAAGAGTTGAAGGGTGCCAGCAGGCCGTTGGTGCTCTGCTTTTACACGACGACAGACGTCGCAATTTGCAATATACTGAGGAATTTCTCTCTTCATCCTAGTCCACCAGAACCTCTGGCGTAGGTCCTGATACATCTTAGTACTACCCGGATGAATGGTGAGAGGGGATTCATGAGCTTCCTTAAGGATCAAACGCCTCAGGTTTCGCACTTTGGGAACCACTAGTCGATTCCCGAAGTATACGACCCCTTGATCATTAATGGAGAAGCAATTCGCAATTCCTTTCCGAATGTTTCTCTTGATGCGGGAGATTCCCGGATCTACCTTCTGTGCCTTGATAATCTGATCCGTAAGGGTAGGTTTTGCCACCAAGGTGGAAAGAAAACCTTGAGGAACAATGTGAAGGTTAAGCTTCCGAAATTCCTCATGGAGAAGCGGTTGACTTTGTTGTAACATCAGGTTGTTACAATAAGATTTACGACTTAGCGCATCAGCCATGACGTTGGCTTTCCCTGGGGTGTAGGTTATTCCTAAATCGAA
>NW_021182755.1:0-1068 GCF_002162155.2 Triticum dicoccoides | reverse complement strand
CAAGTAACAGATGAATCGGTGTTGTCCTAATGCAGTAAAAGAGAGCAGGAGCGAGAGAGTAGGATTGTATCGGAATGAACAAGGGGGTTTTGCTTGCCTGGCACTTCTGAAGATAACATTGAGTCTTCATCAGTGTCAACGATCACATCATCGGTATCACGTCTATCGAGAGGGGACAAATACCGGCAACACAGAAGGGAACACAATCAATGCAATGCACAATATGATGCATGATCATGACATGGCAAAATGAATGTGTTTTGGGCTAATGCAACTAGCAACAGATTAAATGAAGTTGGTTTGAATACAAGATTCAAATTCAAACTCCATATGTGATTATTCAAATGCCATTTAATTGATTTGTGCTAAACAGCAGCTATAAGTTGTTCTAACATGCATGAAAGTGGTACAGATGGATTCCTTGAATTTTTCTGATAATTTTTCATATATAAATTATCTAATTTGGAGTTACGGTTGAATTTCTATGATTTTTAGAAGT
The DNA here is from genome assembly GCF_002162155.2 of Triticum dicoccoides. Taxonomy (NCBI): domain Eukaryota; kingdom Viridiplantae; phylum Streptophyta; class Magnoliopsida; order Poales; family Poaceae; genus Triticum; species Triticum dicoccoides. Next base: position 569 of record NW_021182755.1, on the reverse strand, counting down.
TTTTACAAATTTCTGGAATTTCCTGAATATTTATAAAATGAACTAAATTCCAGAAAAGGAATATTGCGTCAGCATGGCGTAAGGCTGAGGTCAGCAGGTCAACTGGGTCGCCCAGAGTCAAACCTGACGTGTGGGGGCCACACGTCAGTGACACATGTTAGACAGGGGGGGTTAGTTTAGTTTAATTAAAGATTAGGGGCACTAGGGCCCACATGTCAGTGTCAGGGGGTTAGCTTAGGTGGTGATTAGCTTAAACTAATCACCTGATGGCGGGGGCCCACCTGTCATAGACCCAGGGGAGGTCAAACCCCTGGTCAAACGACTCAATCCCGCCGGCGTTGAGTCGCCGGCGAGGCCGAGGCGGCGGAGGCCTTCGGGTTTCTTGCTCCGGCGACCAAATGGCCGGCGGAGGGCATCTACGGAATGCCCAGGCTCGCGCGCATCTAACAGGGCAAACGGGAGAAGCTAGGGCGGCCGTAATCCTCGCCGGCGTCGAGCTCAGCGGCTGCCAGACCTCGGGCGTTGGCGGGAACGGCGCTACGGTGCACAAGAGGGGAAACGGAAGGGCG
>NW_021182754.1:0-1270 GCF_002162155.2 Triticum dicoccoides | reverse complement strand
CCAGACAAGCATGCCCACATGGTAGTCTTACAATAAAACACTACCGAGTTCTGGTTGGGAACCATCAGCGAGGATATCGAAGTTTTGTACAAATCCGTCTGGTACCTTCGGGACTAGCACTTAGAACTTATTAATCTTGAACAAATCAATCAGTGGTTTGGTGTGCTAGGGACACATATAGAATGGAGGTTGCAAGTCTCCAGACCACAGAATACTTCGCACGTATGCATGACTGATTTGGGATGATTCCAAAGGAAACAACATTGACTTTCTCGAATCCACGGCGGCAACTTGCATCAAATGCACATGAACTGGAGGAAGTCACTTCTTACATCCGAACATATGCTTCATGAACTAGCATGAAGAAATGCTTTCAAAAGTTTCCAACACTGGCTTAATGTTCAACAAATCATGGAGGGGATAAGGATGTTGTCAATGGGCTCAACAACAATTCATCCGGGTTTCCTTTTAAAAGGAATTCCATAGTTAAGTGAACACAGTGATAGCATTGGTCAGACCAAAGATGTAATGGTGTATGCTCGAGGGATCAACCACGAATAAGACAACATTACGAGCATCGTTGGTACTGATTTGATTTGACGATAGCCCACACTCAATTCAAAGGATTGATAAGACAGTAGGTCCAGCAACTGATCACAGGGACCAATCGATGAAGATATCATCTTTGTTCAACACACACTACATGAGGATATCCCTTTGGAACGAACTAAGTCAGGCAAGCTTTTATCTTCCAACTCTCCAAGTTGTTGTCTAGCTTAACCAACTAGCTCAGGGATATCTAACACCGATTCTTGGAGAGAAAGTGGTTCACAAGAAACCAACTTGATCACGAGCTCAACATAACAGTCAGGTGACAGCCTGGTGATACTTTCGAGAAGATATTCGGAAAATCACGAACCACCGATATGTTACTAAGCTCGAGAACAATCTCGCTTTTGAGGGCAAGACGATATGATCTAATGAGTGAGGACTTGACAAAATCCTAACTCATCAATCGAAGTGTGCACCAGGAAGATGGACAAGGTAGCACGATCAATCTTAGAAGGATGATTCAAAAACCAACACGCTAAGAATGAAATTATTGTCCTTTAACTACCAAGCAACGAGGTTGCTGGGAGTATTGATTTCACACACCACGATCCACTTGTCGGCATTCCGGTTACAATAACACAGGAACCGAGGAATGAACAGTGATGGCAAGAAGTATCACTGTACCAAGAGTTCATGGGATGGTGTGCAATTTCTATAA
>NW_021182753.1:0-638 GCF_002162155.2 Triticum dicoccoides | reverse complement strand
GACACCCCCTCTCCTCTCCAGCTCCTCCCCCTCGCACGCCCCAGCCATGGCCGACGCCATCGCCGCCACCCCCTCGCCGTAGCCACGCCCTCCGACCACCCCACGCCGTCTCACCGTGTCCAGGAGCTCCGCCGCTGTCCACTTCATCGAGCAGCCGAGCCCCGAGCGCTCGCAACGCCCGAGACCACCGCACATACCTCGCCCGAGCTCACCATCGCCGGAGATCCCCTTCAACGCCGTCGTCGCTCCGGTCCATCTCCGGCCGCACCAAGAACTCCGTCGCACTCACTGTGAGCTTAGCCATCTTCCCCTCCCTTCCGTTCTTGCTCCCGAGCCGTGTAGCAACCTCCCGGAGCTCAACCGCACCCACCGCCGTGGAGCTCGTCGCCGACGTGCTCCCGGTCATCCTCCGGCCACAAGATGGTGTCCATCTTACTCACCAAGTTCCGCAGCACCTAGCTAGCTACTCCACGAGCCTCACCGAACCCTCTAGCGCCAAGTTCACCTCCGACCGAACCCCGGTGGCCGCCAAAGTCGTCGCCGGCGCCAACTCCGGCCATCCCGACCTCAACGGACTCCGCCAAGAGCTGCGGTTTGTCCTCAGCTTCCCTCCGGTGGTCTCCGCGGCCCATTTGGTG
>NW_021182752.1:0-793 GCF_002162155.2 Triticum dicoccoides | reverse complement strand
CGTCGCCCCGCCCCGTCGCCGCCCCGATCCCGTCGCCGCCCCGCCCCGTCGTCACCCCGCGCCGGCGCCGGCCCTTTAGGTTGATGGTGTTGATGATATGATGATATGATGATGTTTTTTTCTGTTGATGATATGATGATGTTTTTTTCTGTTGATGATATGATGTTGTTTTTTTTTCATATATGCATTTTTTCATATATGTATTAATTTTTTAAGTTGTTAGTAGATATCGATTTTAGGTTAGTGCATTTTATCACTGATTTTAGGTTAGTGCATTTTATCACTGATTTTAGGTTAGTTGAGCCTCTTTAGTGCATTTTATGTTTGTTGCATTTTAGGTTAGTGCATTTTATGTTAGTGGAGTGGAAAAAGTAAAATAAGGAAAAGGAAAATAAGTAGAGAAAGAAGGAGAAGAAGAAGGAGAAGACGAGGAGAGGAAGAAAAGGAAGAGGAGAAGAAGAAAGGAATAGAGGAGAAGAAGAAAAAATAGAAAAAAAATCTATTTTTCTTCTTCTCCTCTATTCCTTTCTTCTCCTCCCCTTTTTTTCTTCTTTTTTTCTTCGATCTTCTCCCCCTCCCGATAGGAAAGTTTTATATAGAAAGTTACAATTTTAGAAAAGTTTTGTATATGCAAAAATTACAATTTTAGAAAAAGAAGGATAGGAAAGAAGAAAATAAGAAGAGGAAAGAAAGAAGAAGAGGAGAGGAAAAGAAGAGGAGAAATAAATAAGAAGAAGAAAAAAGAAGAAAAAGAAGAGGAGAAGGAAGAAAGGAATAGTGGAGAAGAAGAGAA
>NW_021182751.1:0-1724 GCF_002162155.2 Triticum dicoccoides | reverse complement strand
AAGAAGGGGAGGATGATGAGGACATGACTACCTTGGATATGACCAAAAATATTGCATATATGCATATTTGTCAGGTGATTTCTAGTGCAAACTATTCAATAATCTATTTATGTTATCTAGAACAAAAATACTTCACACACTTTTGTGTTTTGTCTAATTGCAGGTGTATGGGACATTTGTACAATCCACATATGAAGATAAGGAAGAAAGAGATGTTTATTTGCTGTCCAAAAAGTTCTCTCACGTCACTTTTGGCCCAAGAGAAGATAGAGTCCAAGTCTCTCACGTTCTGGATTCAGATTCGGACTGCACAGACACACCTGACTCAAAACGCACACAAGTTTTTCATACGGACTCCAAATTGGGTGATTCTTTTTTTGTTGGAAACTAGATTTCGTGCACTTTCCAACCCAATTGGAATCACCTTCAAATTCGTCCGAAGCGTTGAGTTGTGGATGAAACAATCTGATGCTGCAGCAGAATCCGAGTCAAACTACAAGTCCAAAGGTGTTACATCACCTCCACTTGGGCCCATTGGCCTTGTACGACCTAGATTTAGTTTTAGGCTGCCCTGGGACGTCCTCCCACCTCCTTGGCCGCCACCCCTTGCTCCTATATAAGTAGATCCATCTAGTAGCTTTCCTTGGGATTTGTTTAGTTAAAAGTTAGCCATTGCAACTTCGTGTACTTCGTTTGTGTCCAACGACCAGACCAAGACCGCTTCCGGATCCCCACCATTATCAATACCTCATATATATTTGCAATATTCAGATTGCTTTATCATATTCTTGCTTGTTCTTCGATTGCTTGCAGGAATAGACCTTCGTGGTCAGGCTGACCGTGCTTCCGGCATCGTCAGTAACCTCAGGAGATTGGTTTAGCGATTGCTAAGGCGCAACGTCGTGCACGTTTGTAGTCGGATCGTCAAAGTCGTCTCCACCAAATCGATAGTTATCATCTCATCGAAAGATCGGGACCCCCGCCTCTATCAACAATGCATCAGCAATAACATTTTCTTTTCCCTTCTTGTGTTTAATGACATAAGGGAAAGTCTCAATGAATTCAACCCATTTAGCATGTCTACGATTCAGTTTAGCTTGACTTTTAATATGTTTCAAAGATTCATGATCAGAATGTATAACAAATTCTTTGGGCCATAAATAATGTTGCCATGTTTCTAAAGTCCGAACAAGAGCATATAATTCTTTATCATAAGTAGAATAATTCAGAATAGGCCCACTCAATTTTTCAGAAAAGTATGCAACAGGTTTGCCATCTTGTAATAATACACCTCCTAATCCAATTCCACTAGCATCACATTCAAGCTCAAAAGTCTTATTAAAATCAGGAAGTTGGAGTAAAGGAGCATGTGTCAACTTATCTTTCAATACCGTGAAGGCTTCTTCCTGTGCGGTACCCCAAAGAAAAGGCACATCTTTCTTTGTAAGCTCATTGAGAGGTGCAGCAATGGTACTGAAATCTCTCACAAAACGCCTATAGAATCCAGCGAGGCCAAGAAAACTCCTCACTTGTGTGACTGTTTTGGGCTGCGGCCAACTCTCAATAGCTTCAATCTTGGCTTTATCAACTTCAATTCCCTGTGGAGTAACAACATAGCCAAGAAAAGATACTCGGTCGGTGCAAAAGGTGCACTTCCCAAGGTTACCAAACAAACGTGCATCACGTAGAGCAATAAAAACAGCACGTAAATGTTCCAAATGTTC
>NW_021182750.1:0-1277 GCF_002162155.2 Triticum dicoccoides | reverse complement strand
GCTCTCAAGAACTTGAGCGTTTCCATATTCATCAAGGTTTTACCAACATCCGTGTCAAGGATCCTGGCAACACAACTTGCTACCATGATGAATGATGCAGATGCAAAGGAAGATAACACCTTCTCAGATTTCACCCTTGGCGGGGCCAAGGAGATAAAATCTGGATGATCGACCGAGAGACATTTAGCACTCCGCTTCTAATGTTCTCCTTGATGTGCTAGTGTAACCCATTCATAGAAATGATCTGGTATCTAGAACATCAAGTAAAAAGGTCGGACTTCGGGATCTCAAAATCCATAGGGGCAACTAGGGAGTAAATCCTACGAAATCCCTATGGGGAGGTGGTCAACTTCATCAATCAAGATATTATAATAACAGGTCTTCCGGCTGGGTGTGTTGGCCACGACATCCACTTTACCGATTATCGCGCGATCAATATTATAATTCTTGGGAAATATTCCAACCAATCATATCTTCCTGAGATTCAGATCTGGTTGGTGTCAGGATATTCCAGACTCATCGAGTCTAGGAAGAAAAACGAAAGTTTGCAACACAAATCGACGAGATGACGTTGCGGGATACTCGGGAGATGAACTACGATAGCAAGCTCCAAAACATGAGCTGGTTCTGCTACAAACATGTGAACACGTTGTCCCGGACAAGCATGACCACGTGGTAGTCTTACAATAAAACACTACCGAGTTCTGGTTGGGAACCATCACCGTGGATAACGAAGTCCTTGCATAAGTCATATGATTAGCTCTTATGAAGGAACTTCTTCCCCTTGAACAAATCAATCAGTGGCTTGGTGTGCTTGGGACACATATGGAATGAAGGTTGCAAGTCTCCAGACCACAGAATACTTCGCACGTGTGCATGACTGATTTGGGATGATTCCAAGGAAACAAAACAATCTTCCTCAAATTCATGGCGGCAACTTGCATCATATGCACATGAATTAGGGAAAGTCACTACTTTCATCCAAACATATACTTCATGAACGAAACACGAAGAAATGCTTACACAAGTTTCCAACACTAGGTTGATGTTCAACATGATTCATGGGGGGAGACAAAATGCTACTGATGGGCTCAACAGCAACTCATCGGAATTTCCATATCACTGGACTTCCACCATCATGTGAACACGGTGATAGCATTGGTCAGACCAAAGATGTAATGGTGTATGCTCGAGGGATCAACCACGAGTAGGACAACATTACGAGCATCGTTGGTACTGATTTGATTTGACGATAGCCCACACTCAAATCAAGGGAT
>NW_021182749.1:0-1021 GCF_002162155.2 Triticum dicoccoides | reverse complement strand
AAGATAAACAACTAGATAGTCAGATCCCACACATACCAAGCATTTCAATCATACACACAATATGCTCGATATGTGCAAATACAACGAAGCATCACAACATGACTCTACGACACAAGTACTTTATTTAAGGCTCAGGGAGCCATACATAACATACACCAAAGGTACGGGTCTCGCGACCCAACATACAAGTCATACAGTCATACAAACCAGCAGCGGAAGTAACTTGTCTGAGTACAGACAACTAGTAAAATAAAGGAGGCTTGGGAAGCCTAGCTATACTACAAGGTCCTTCACAAGCTCAGGGTCACCACCTGGGTCTTTAGCCTACTCGTTGATGTCCACGTCTACATAGAACCCATCAGAAGGGGTTGCAGCGTCTTCTGTAAAAATGTAAATTATAGCAACATGAGTACAAAGGTACTCAGCAAGACTTACATCAGATCCTACATACATGCTTAGTATCAAGAAGGGTTGGTGGAGTTATTGCAGCAAGCCAGCTTTGACCCTTGGCTAGACTATCCTACGATACTCCAACTTGAAATGGTTTTGCGCACACGAGTCCACTACTCATCACTTCAATACACTACCGAGGATCCACCTCCGTCTTCCTACGGAAGAGCCATCCTCGGCACTCACACTTATCTTGAGGCTTTTAACAGTTTCCATTTATTTGTCTATGAACTGTATAGGCAACCAAGTAGTCCTTTACCGCGGACGCGGCTATTCGAATAGATTATGGTAACCCTGCAGGGGTGTACTTCTTCATACATGTTTCCACCACTTAGCGTCTGCACACGACATGTGCTCGGCAGACTTCAAGCGAAAGCCGACGTGGGTGTAGACCACGACCTACCTAAACACTTAAGCCTCTAGTCCAGGTTTATCGCCTATTCAGGTTCCATCCGCAGGGAGTCCGGCCGAGGTTTCCCATACGGCCCCGAACAATGTGAACAGGGTTCCCGAGATACCTAACGGGTATTCGGTACACCGTGCCACGTACCTACCGCATCACAGCCCACCC
>NW_021182748.1:0-3073 GCF_002162155.2 Triticum dicoccoides | reverse complement strand
AGAGCTCCGACTCACTTTCTTGTAAATACAGGTGACGGTGTCCTGGACTAGGGGGTACTCACCACGTCGTCTCCCGATCAGTTGGATTGGGCCGAGGACCCCCATGGCCGTATACTCATGGGCCAGTCCGGACAGCTGCCGCATACAAGGAAGAATCAACAAGACTTGGCGATCAAGACAAGGACTCCTCCCCTACCGGCGTATTCGGCTAGGACTCTTGTTATCCTAGGCCTCTGGTGCATTATATAAACATGGGGCCAGGCTAGTCGATAGACATATACAACAACAATCATACCATAGGCTAGCTTCTAGAGTTTAGCCTCCTTGATCTCGTGGTAGATCTACTCTTGTAAACATCCACAATATCAATATCAATCAAGCAGGACGTAGGGTTTTACCTCCATCAAGAGGGTCCGAACCTGGGTAAAACATCGTGTCCCTTGTCTCCTGTTACCATTGATCCTAAGACGCACTGCTTGGGACCCCCTACCCGAGATCCGCCGGTTTTGACACCGACATTGGTGCTTTCATTGAGAGTTCCGCTGTGTGATCGGCGAAAGGATCAATGGCTCGACTGCAGGTCAACTGCGACGTCGGCTTCTTTGCCACCAGCTCAACTGGTCCCCTTGGCTTGACCGAGGACTGCGCCCTACCTCCGATCGTCATGTTCGGATGAAGGCCTTCATCAACATCAACTCCGATCTCTATTAAGATCATGGAGGAATCATCCAGGGAGCCCGGGGGCTCAACGTCAACATTGCCCTCAGGCGACTGTACTATTTTTCTGGACAGCGGACTTGTGTCTGCCGCCACCGCCTCCTCGGGTGTCGTTTTAACGATCGCTTCGGTGGAATTGTGCGAAATTAAGTCTACAACAACCCTGCAAAAATTTCGTCGAGTTCCGATGGAGGAATCTCCAGCAATCTCCGATAATACCGGAGCCCTGTTGAATCTGGATGAGAATCCGGACGAGTTTAGGGCGTGATATCCAGCATCTAGCTCAGACGTCCTTTGGAGGATCCAACCGTTGATTTGCTGCGGAATTCCCATATCTACCACCTGCTAAAAATTCAGCTCGATCCGACCGTCCAAACTCCGGGAAACTTCCGATTAGTGCATCACTTTTTGGATCTGTTTTCTGCGCGAGAACGAATCCGACCCAAATTCGTCTTCTTTATGAACGGGATCTCGGACATCCTTTTTGAAGGAAGTTTTCGTATGGGGTGTTGTGTTTTGTTCTCAAACACATCCCAGTAGTATTAAAAGTATTCTTGCAATACGAACTTCACCGTCGCGCCGGTGTCAAACCAGCCCGACAACATCACTCCACGGCGGCCGACCTGCGTTAGACACGTCGTCGCTTTGTTGAGCCGAGCTCAATTTCTTCGGATCATCATCTCGGCAAGCCGAACAAGAGTCCGGCATCGCGAAGGATAAATCATCACCAACATCGCCGCCCCACGGATTACACGGAGCGGGCATATACCGGCATCACCGCACGGTCGCTTCGTCAAGCCGGCATCGACCACGTCACGACCTGCATCGGCAGGGCCGCACTATTGCTTCTTCAAGCTGGTGTCCATCACGCCGACTTACTTCGACATCTCGGCTGGACCGGGGGCTTCGCCATCTCTTCATCAACCTACTCCGGACACTTCGGCGTCACTAGCCGACCAGGCATGGATGTGCGGATCGAGTCTCAATTTTGGGAATCACCTTCCTTCGGATTGCTACAACAAATAAACCAGGTGCTATTAATCCTAGTATTTCCTTTTTGCTTGTTTGGGTTAAATTTTTCCCAAGGAATTATTACTCTGATTAGTCCAGCATATGTACACAGGTCTATCAAATGGTGGCCGCATTATTGACGGTCGCATGATGGTTCGGTCAGTTTCCATTGACAGTTCGGCGAACGCCGCATCCGGAACTCGGACCGACCTGTGAATCCAGGCTTTGCCACGCCTTTATTGCATTACACCGACGACCTGCATCGACATCGACTTCGGCGCCAAGCCATATTTCTTTTACTACTCACTTTGCATAAATTATTTATTATGCAACATTTTTTTTAATTCCTATTATTACTATTATCCCCGATCTGCACTATTTTTTGTGCACAGGAAAATGATCCAGCCGGACTATATCCTTTGACGTCACCTCGGCTGGACGAGGGGCTTCGTCAACACTTCATTACCCCATGCCGGGGACTTCGGCATCACTCTGCCGTCCTGCATTGACCGTGCTATGTCACCACTTCGGAGTGCCGAGCTCCTTGCTCCGCCACCTCGGGACCGGCTTGGGGGATGGAACCTTGTCCCGCATCAAGCTCGGACCGCGTCGCCAATACCGAACACATTAACCAGCTAAGTTGCCTTCATGCTCAAAGTTTTAAATTTATAACTTGTGTTCGGTTCGACCAAGAATTATACTTTTTTGTAAAAAAGTTGCTTGTAAAAACTTTTTCCTTGTCGAAACTTTGTTCGCACACACTTGACGCGCTACCCGTGCTCATTATACCTGGGGGCTTCTTTAACAGAAGCTTATTAATATGGGCTTTATGCCCAACACATGTGTCACACTTCTGCATGTACCTTTTATTCACCATTATATGCATCGATATGACTTAAGTTTTGGCCAAGATGGGTTGTCTGGCTCCTGTGCTTACCCCTACATTCCCAATTGTTCGGCTAGATGGTAAAGGGAGCACCTCTGCGATTGTTACTGCCAGGTCAGCCGGATATGTACCTCAGACTGGGTGAAGCCGAAAGCTAACGTTCTTAAGGGAATACTCGGTCGGTGAACTAAAAGATGATTTCTTACCTATTTATTTCCCTGCCCCCAGATGTTTTTCTGCTCTTTTTGCAGTCTGGACATGCACTTTAGGGCATGCCTCCCAGGGAAAGGAACCCCTAACGGAACTATTCTCCCTGCAAGATGTTTTTTACTAACCATGTAATATAACATAACTAGTTGGGCACTTGTCTGATAAAGCACTAATGACCCCTACGCCTGGTCTCCACGCATGCCCCGGTTTTTATAACCGCGAGGGTATTCGGACACACTCCGGACTATT
>NW_021182747.1:0-2044 GCF_002162155.2 Triticum dicoccoides | reverse complement strand
CATCAGGTGAAGATCAGACTCTAGAAACACAAAGGATCCATCAGGAATAACTTGTAGAATAAGTCTTACAATTTCCTCAGGGAAGAATGGATAACCTTGTTAAAAAGGAAACATTAACACTAGGTCCTCCGGCCAGGTGTACTGGGCAAGACATCACCTTACCGGGTCATAAAAGAACATTGTTATTACCCTTGGAAATATATTCCAACCATCATATCTGACTGGGATTCAGATCTGGTCGGTGTTAGGATACCTCAGACTCAGGGTACCTGAGAAGAAAAGGTGTAACACACATTGACTAGATGATAATGTAAGATCCTTGGAAATGAACTATGGAAGCGAGTTCCAAAACAAGAGTTCATCATTTAACCAATAAGAGGACGAGGAGGTGGCTGATGGACTCAGCGTCAATTCCTCGAGATTTCCAAAAGGATGGATTTCCGCAACTATGTGAATAAGGAGATAACATTTCTCAGATCAGATGACATAAGGAGGTATGCTCGAGGAAAACATACACAATTAAACATTTGTTGAAAGGTGCGCCCAAAATATGGGTTGGGTTGCACGACCAATGTCAGAATGGTGATTCAATAATCAATAGTCTAAGAACGAACGGCCGACCATTAACTTCAAAGCAATAGGGTTGCTAGAAGGGCAGAATCCAAACAACACCGTTCACCTGTTGGTATCCTGGTTAGATCCAACACGGGGACCAAGAAAGAATGGTGATGGTGATAAGTATTACCTGTATCAAGAATTCTTAGGAGGTGGTGAAATTCTCACGACATTCTTGACATAAAGGATGGTATTTCTCATCAGGAATTCAATTGATATCCTTGAGGAGCTCGAAATGTTGATGATGATCATGACAATTTCTGTCGAGAGGTTTCATGGAGATGTAATCGGTCGGTAATGACATCAAGTCAAACGAATGATGAAGCGAAAGGTTATTGGAACCTTGGGTACGACACAAACTTGAAATCAAGTTTGTTGTTTGAGGTGAAACGATAAGACAAGGAAGATCGACGTAATCTTAGCCCATCGTCGAAATTGTGCTCCGGAAAGAAGGACCAGGTAGCACAGTTAAAATTTGGCACGATAATGATATAGCCGAGTAGGCTCGGAATGACGTGATCGAGTTCAGACTCGTAAGTAATGAAGGTTACCAAGAGTTGTTGAATCGTAGTGCGGACTCAATTCAGTTGTCGATGTCCTTGAGGGGTTCTAACAACTGAGAACCCGTTGGAAAAATGGAATCGGCAAGAATATTAGTTGATGAAGAACTCATAAGAAGTTATGTATCCCGTGGTATCCTCGAGATACCAGGGGGTAATACTTGACGACAGATCAAAGTAGAGGTTGGACTGGGGTATTGCTCTGTAGAAGACAAGTGCTTAAACTTGCACGAGAAACGGTACCTAAAAGAGAACATGGTCGAAACCACGATTGCAAAAGGCCAGATCCCAGATATAATATGAACTTATACCAAGGGAGTAATTAATTTAAGAGAAGCTTTAATAATAAGATCTACATCGTGTCCATGGGCATGAACACAAAGTTCAAGGTCGACTCCCACTTCTTCAATGCATAACCTTACATTTACCTCCCCTTTTTGAAGTTGTAGTGCTGAAAAGTTATCTGACGAAGCGTCAGCAGGGTATAACCCGCATAAATTTCGAGGTCACACAAATTAAGGAAGGCATAGGTTCAACCCGTCAGGGTATCGTGGAAACATATACCACAAGCTTTGAGAGTAAATATTACCAGCTCGAAAGCAGAGCATGGTTGGCAAAAGGAGAGGATACAAATTACCAAAGGCATTATGTATCGGAGAAAGAACTCACAAGGTGATTAATTATGAAGGACATTGTCGGATAATAATCCAACAGTGGATATGGTGATCCACAATGGAGCTGATGTGAGTAACGATACCCAATCAGAGGGAGAAAGAATGCAAATGCATCGTTTTACAGAACATCTGAATAATTCAACGTTTAAATAACAAAGGAATTATGATTTTCAAATCAAGGGATCAGGAGCAAAC
>NW_021182746.1:0-1060 GCF_002162155.2 Triticum dicoccoides | reverse complement strand
CCCGTTTCGTGGACTATTACTCACTGTTTTAGGTTCCCGCAGTGATTTCCACGAGTAACGGACCCTGGGGTGCGTTTACCTGTCGGTCATCAACACTCATAGTTTTGACCGATTCTGGCCCGTTTCGTGGACTATTACTCACTGTTTTGGGGTCCCGGAGTGATTTCCACAAGTAACGAACCCTGGGGTGCGTTTACGTGTCGTTCATCAACACTCGCAGTTTTGGCCGATTCTGACCCGTTTCATGGACTATTACTCACCGATTTGGGGCCCCAAAGCAATTTCCATAGTTGTTGAACCCCAAGGTGCGCTTACGTGTCGCTCATCAACACTCACAGTTTTGGCTGATTCTAGCCCGTTTCGTGGAGTATTACTCATTGTTTTAAGTTCCCGGAGTGATTTCCATGAGTAGAAAACCCTGGGGTGCGTTTACGTGTCGGTCATCAATACTCGCAGTTTTGGCCGATTCTGACCCGTTTCGTGGACTGTTACTCACCGTTTTGGGGTCCCAACGCGATTTTCATAGTTGTTAAACCTAAGGTCTGCTTACGCGTCGGTCATCAACACTCGCAGTTTTGTCCGATTCTGGCCCGTTTCATGGACTATTAGTCACTGATTTAGGTTCCCGGAGTGATTTTCACGAGTAACGAACCCTGGGCTGCGTTTACCTGTCGGTCATCGACACTCATAGTTTTGGCCGATTCTGGCCCGTTTCATGGACTATTACTCACTGTTTTGGGGTCCCGGACTGATTTCCACGAGTAACGAACCCTGGGGTGCGTTTACGTGTCGGTCATCAATACTCGCAGTTTTGGCCGATTCTGACCCGTTTCGTGGACTATTACTCACCATTTTGGAGTCCCAAAGCGATTTCCATAGTTGTTGAACCCCAAGGTGCGCTTACGTCTTGGTCATCAACACTCACAGTTTTGGCCGATTCTGGCCCGTTTCGTGACGTATTACTCACTGTTTTGGGGTCCTGGAGTGATTTCCACGATTAACGAACCCTAGGGTGCGTTTACGTGTCGGTCATCAAAACACACGGTTTTTGTCGATTCTG
>NW_021182745.1:0-1274 GCF_002162155.2 Triticum dicoccoides | reverse complement strand
ACTTAGATGACTAAAGGGATGTCTAATCTGAGTGGGAGTTCATAATTTGATTAGAACTTAATTATCATGAACTTAGTCTAAAACCTTTGCAAATATGTCTTGTAGATCAAATGGCCAACGCTCATGTCAACATGAACTTCAACGCGTTCCTAGAGAAAACCAAGCTGAAAGATGATGGCAGCAACTATACGGACTGGGTCCGGAACCTGAGGATCATCCTCATAGCTGCCAGGAAACAATATGTCCTAGAAGGACCGCTAGGTGACGCTCCCGTCCCAGAGAACCAAGACATTATGAATGCTTGGCAAACTCACGCTGATGATTACTCCCTCGTTCAGTGCGGCATGCTTTACAGCTTAGAACCGGGGCTCCAAAAGCGTTTTGAGCATCACGGAGCATATGAGATGTTCGAAGAGCTGAAACTAGTTTTCCAAGCTCATGCCCGGGTCGAGAGATATGATGTCTCCGACAAGTTCTACAGTTGTAAGATGGAGGAAAACAGTTCTGTCAGTGAGCACATCCTGAAGATGTCTGGGTTGCATAACCGTATGACCCAGCTGAACATTAACCTCCCAGATGAGGCGGTCATTGACAGAATCCTCCAGTCGCTCCCACCAAGCTACAAGAGCTTTGTGATGAACTACAACATGCAGGGGATGGAAAAGACCATTCCTGAAGTGTTCTCGATGCTGAAGTCAGCAGAGGCTGAAATCAAGAAAGAACATCAAGTGTTGATGGTCAATAAGACCACTAAGTTCAAGAAGGGCAAGGGTAAGAAGAACTTCAAGAAGGACGGCAAGGAGGTTGCCGCGCCTAGTAAGCCAGTTACCAGGAAGAAGTCAAAGAATGGACCTAAGCCTGAGACTGAGTGCTTTTATTGCAAGGGGAAGGGTCACTGGAAGCGGAACTGCCCCAAATACTTAGCAGATAAGAAGGCCGGCAAAACCAAAGGTATATTTGATATACATGTAATTGATGTGTACCTTACCAGTACTCGTAGTAACTCCTGGGTATTTGATACCGGTGCCGTTGCTCATATTTGTAACTCACAGCAGGAGCTGCGGAATAAACGGAGACTGGCGAAGGACGAGGTGACGATGCGCGTCGGGAATGGTTCCAGAGTCGATGTGATCGCCGTCGGCACGCTGCCTCTACATTTACCTACGGGATTAGTTTTGAACCTTAATAATTGTTATTTAGTGCCAAGTTTGAGCATGAACATTGTATCTGGATCTCGTTTAATACGAGATGGCTACTCATTTAAGTCTGAGAAT